>NW_020954579.1:21378634-21488259 GCF_900497805.2 Vombatus ursinus
AGATAGATAGATAGATAGATAGATAGATAGATAGATAGATAGATAGACAGATAGATAGATAGATGATACAGATAGAAATAGAGATAGGGATTGGACCTCTGATTCCACTAGTACAGACAGCTCCCAGTGAGGAATTTCTTCTACCAATGAAAGTTGGCACCTTATGAGCAATTCATAATTTTAGAGAGTTACCTAGAGCACTGAGAGAGTAAGTGATTTGTCTATTCTCATATAGGCAGTGTGTGTCAGAAGCGTGGTCGAACCCAGTTTGTCTTAACTGCAAGGCCACAGATACACACGAGTAAAATATTATACATTTCTATTAGTATATGAGAGTGCATATTTTGATTCTGGCTTAGGAGGAGAATAAGAAAATGAACAGTAACAGGAAAGAATAGGTTATAATTGGTGTGGTTTATTTTATATATGCCTGTGTTTGTGTATATTTATGCATATGTATTTAACAGATATATGTGTCACCTATTATTGTCCACATATACCTACACCTATATCTACAAATCTATGTATTCACATCAACATATACGTCTATCCAATATATCCATATATATGTATGTATGTATGTATATGTGTGTGTGTATATATATGTATGTATATGTATGTATGTATGTAAATGTACACTTGGACAGAGAGAGAGAGTTAGTTAAGGGATAAAATAAGAGCTCTCCACTTGTATTCTAGGTTTGGTTATCCTACAATTTCGCTAGTTGAAAATAGCATTAGTCCTCACCATTGTGGATAGATAGATAGATAGATAGATAGATACCAAATTTAGCAACAAAAAGTTTCACATTATAATAATCATCCTTTTTGATTCTATGAATTTTTATGGCAGAAAAAATACTATAAAAAGAAAATATATTAATAAATACTAAATGTAATTCCAGATGTATATTCTGTGCATGTGGATAAATACATATATGTATGCACATATCTATATACATACATGTAAGTGTATGTGTAGATACACATCTAAGATTATGTCTATGAATTTTAATGTTTTGCCTTCCAATACTTGTTTTCTCAAATCATAAAATTGTGAGTTCCTTGTGAGCAGGGACTATTGTTTGCCTTTCTTTGTATTCCCAGAACTTAGTGTGGTACTTGGCATACAGTAGTCACTTAATTAATGCATATTGATTGACATTTATGTATTTATTTGCATGCATGTACATGAGCATGTGCTCATATGTGTAACCTCAGTTTCAGTGACCTTTCCACAGAGACATCACATATTGTTACTGGATTTTTAAATAGAGAATTGAATCTTGGGGATGTACTGTTTAAATTTCATTTGTGAGAGGTACATGATAAGGTTGACAGTTTAACTCTCCATCTGGAGAAATTTTTTTTTTTAAATTCTCATGCCTGGAGAGAGACTAAGCATAGAGATAAGAGACCAAAAGAACTTTTTTTTTAATCTTTTTTTTTCCACTGAGAGATACAGTGAGAGACATAACCTAGAATTTCTGTCCTGAGACTTTAACTTTTTTTTCTTGCAAAGAAATCCTATGAAAAGAATTAATCAGAAATTTTCAACTGTTATTCTGAGTACTGAATTATAGGACTATATTCTCAAAACTGAGAAGGTAACAGCTGTGAATGAAAGCTAAAGATGATTCTGACTATAATATTTTTCACTTTGATAAATTTTTGAAATATAAATTTGCATTCTATTTAAAGCTCAATAAATTGTAGGGAATTAAAAACAAAGAGATAGAGACAAAGAGACAGAGAATTAAGTGAAAGCTTATGAGGGAAGAGTATTCTATGGTTTATTTTTAATATGTTAGGGTGAGATTCAGAGGTAAATAGTGAGATATATTTTTATTAATTTATGAGGAAATATTAAAATGTACCATTCACCCTAGAACACAGAGCAACTATCTCTGAAATACAGGAAATTAAGGCTTGATCCATTGACATAGTTCCTGGTCATTGAGGGCATTAAAATGAGTCAGTTCATTTCAGACGTGAAAGATATCACCCATAGTGCAAGTTGCCATACCCATTTGATCTATCACACCCTACTGATCAGACCTATTTCTGTATAGAGATGAGAGGGACTGAATCTCCCTGGACTGGAGCCATATTCCTGATGAGTAACCTTTCCAAATTGTGGTTCAATAAAACTTCATTGTGTTGGTTCAATAAAAATTAGTTGTTTAATGCCTTTGATCTGTAAGTATACCATTTCATGCTATTTCTGAACCTGAACCAAGGAACCAACCTATGTCAGGTTTGCCCCACAACAGAACTTCATAAAGTTTAGAACATTTTCAGATATGCTCCATATAATACCCACATGCACAGTGACTACTTCATGTTTCTAAGTGTTATGAACAAATAACAGGGTGATGTTGCAAAAAGAAGACTGATTTTTGATCCATACAATTTGGGGCTGGAAGATGTTGAACCTCTTCCTCCCCTTCATCCAGCACACACACACACACACACACACACACACACACACACATTGTAGATGAAGACACTTAGGCCAGAGAACTAGATTGAGTCAGAAGTCCTGGGTTTGAGTTCTTATACTCTTATACTAGTTGTGCAACTGCTCGCCAGTCCTTTGATCTCTTTGAGCCTCAGTTTCCTCTCCTGTAAAGTGGAAATACATCTAGCATTTTTCATTTCACAGAGTTGAACTAGATAAATAATAAGCAGCATTTTCATTCAGGTTTATAAAGCATTCTGCATACATTGTCTATTTCATCCTCCTAATGAGGTTGTGAAACAGGTGCTATTGTAATTTTTATTTACAAATAGGGAAAAAAATGTAAGTTGTTACTTTTTTTTCTTTTTCATACTTTCTTTTAGCCTGGGTAATATATGTCATTGTCAGGAACTCTGACAGTGCCAGGATCAGAGTCAGAAACATTTTTAAGAGGTATCCACTGATACAAAATGTTTTCTATTCCAAAGAATATTTTAATAAGAGGTTTAAAAAGTGTTCATTTAATCATATGTATAAACCTTCCATTTAACCATATTTTCTTTGCTGACAGCAACAGTAATCCATTAGATCAGGGTCATGCTATGGATGTAGTTTATCTAGAGTTTTGCAAAAGATTTGATACAGTATTTCAAACTGTTCTTATGGAAAAGATAGAGAAATGGGAGTAGAGGATAATACAAATAAATGAGTTTGGAACTGCTTGGATGACTGGACTCAAAGAATAACAGTGGATTGCTTCAGGGACCTGCATCCTGTACATGCTATGCATGGGTACATATGCATATGTATGTATATATGTGTATGTATATATGGGTGGACATATGTGTGTACCCATGCATACACACATATGTACATACACCCATGCATATACATACACACATATGTATATATGTGTATGTATATATATATATGTTTCTTGCTTAAAAAACATAACATACTTATGATTTTTTTTAGATAATACAATACTTGGAGGGACAGCTATACACTAGATGACAAATCAAGAACCAATAAGAAAGATCTTGAGGCTAGAGCACAGGACTGAATCTAATAAGATGTAATTTCCTAAATGTAAATGTAAAATCTTACACTTAGATTCAAAAATTCAATTCCTCAAGTATTAGATGGAGGATGTAAGGTTTGCATGAGAAATAAAATCTGGAGGGGGGTTAGTGGGTTAGTGTAAAACTCAGTGAAAAGCACTGGTGTGATGTAGCAGCCAAAAAACCTAAGATGCTCTCAGGCTGCATTAAATGAAGAAAAAGGCATAGAATTAGGAATATGGATATGACAGTACTCTACTCTGCCCTAGTCATTCAATACCTAAGGCATTGAGTTCAGTTCTGGATACCACAATTTAGGAAGCATGATGATAAACTCATACAGCTTTCAGAGGAGAGCAATCAAGATGATGGAGAATCTGGAAATCATACCATATGAGGAGTGAATTAACTAAGGATGTTTAACCTGGGGAAAAGAAGATTAAGGAGGCCTATAAAAATTGGGTTCAAGTAAGTAAAGGACTGTGATATAGAAAAAATATTAAAAATTTGACTCAGAGAGAAGAACTAATAGCAATAAGTGGAAGTAGTAAAGATACAAATTTAGGTTTGATGTCAAGAAAAAAAAATTCTTGTGAATTATTTCAATTTGTTGATTAGCAAATGTGCATTAATAAAAAAAGTGTAAGTGAATTTATTATATCGCAAATATTCATTGAATTTATTCACATGAAAACATGAAATTGTGAATTAGTTTGTAAAAATGTGAATTAGGTTGTCTTTAGAGGTAGTGAGTCCCCTCTCACTGGAGGTCTTCAAGCAAAGGCTGGAATTTACACTGAGGAATTATTTTTGCTCTTACTTGGACTAGAAGGGACTTAGAGGTCCCTTCTAATTCTAAAATTTTGCAATTTTGTAATCTTTCACTAACAAGTTATTATTACTAAAATCAGTTTTCAAAGATATTTTCTACTCATTAGTATTTCATACTCATTATACCTTAGAAAGCATAAATAACTATCATGTACATCCCTTCAAATTACTACTAGTTATGTTTTCTCCTTCTAAGATGATTTCATATTTGTAAGTTTTATCCAGTTCTGATATTTATAAAGTAATATTATATATTATGTAACCAAGACTTAAAATCAACAGAATTTAGGGACTATAGAATTTATGTTCTTAATTTCCAATTTTAAGATTATGCAAATTAATAGGGTTATATTTAAATTTACAGAAGGAAAAATGTTGATAAAAGTAACAATATTTTTAGGTACTTTTTTAATTTCCAGAGTCAAATTTTATTAACACAAAATTAATTTCTACAAGAGTGAAGTATTATTTTTAAAATAAAATTTTATATATTTAAAGCATCCATTCTATAATATGTGTTGTCTGGAATAGAAAATGGAATCCATTTTTAAACTGGCCCTTGAGCTCCAGACTGCAGATCAATTTTCTTATTTTCAGGTGAATAAATTTGATGAATATTTATTAGATGATGCAACATAATAATTTTACTTGTGCTTTTATTACTAGCACACATTTGCTACTTCAGAGACTTTCAAAATATTAGATGTTGACTACTTCATTGTCACAATAAGTAGTATTGCCATATTTCTTTAAAAATATCATCCTTTGAATACCTTTAGAGAACAGATTATTGACTAAAGTTTTTTCAGGATTTTCAGAGACTAAAAATGCATCACAAACAATCCATTGATTTACCTAAATCTCTCTGTTTTTTTGTCTCTCTCAGTCTGTCTCTGCATCTGTCTCTCTATCTGTCTCTCTTTACAAGTAAATACACACACAAATATAGAAGTACAAAGACATGTATTTGGGTTTGGTATGTGATGTCATTGATAGAAAGAATGCCTGATAAGGAAATGCTCTCTGGCAACTTATATATTCATTTTCTCTGAAACTTAAGATCTTACAGAGTTACTGGGGCACTAATAGGTTCAGGGACTTGCCAAGAGTCACACAGCCCATATGTTTTAGAAGCATGACTTGAATCTAGGTTCAACTTCAAGGCTAACTCTGTATTCACCATGTCATGTCAGATGTCTCAATATTAATCTTGGTCTTATTTATTTTTAAAAACATACCTATATACATATAGATATACATATATTACATGCAGGCATGGATTATGATCATTTTATATGCATACACATGCATATACATGTTAATACATGCTTATATGTGTATATGCGTGTGCATGTGTCTATATGTGTCGAAATATAGATAACAGAGAGATAGAGAGAGAGAGATAGACATACTGGTAGATAGATAGATATGCATATGGTAGCTTGACTGGAAATCTATAGATGCTAGATAGAAATTTAGCCCTGACAAGTCTCCAATTTTTCTACCATTAATAAAGCCAAAAGGGGGAGATGGGGCCACATATGGTGTCAATACACTTTAATTAAGTGTAATAATTCCCTTTTTCCTGAGGTAGCTGTGTTAAGAAGTATTTCTCTTCAGAGATTTATGTTGTATGGGTCTATTTCTTGGTGTTGACTGAATGATTCATCTGTGGAACACCACTGCCCTCCCTTGGAAAATTATGGGACTGTAGGAAAGCCCCAAGTTAATTTAATGATGTAACTATAATCTTCAGTATCAGGGGCTCGCTCTCAGTTGAAGTATTTTTTTAGCTCTCAACATAAATATACCAGCTGGGAAAAATTAATCCTTACAAACAGGTTAGAATGTAAGGATAGATTGTTGAAATCTGCTGTAAACCAGGAACCCTTGCTCAGAAGTTTTTTTCTTTACATTTTTGGAGAAATCCTGGAATTTCTTCTTAATGGCCTAGATTAAAATTCTGCTCCTGCCATATACTGTCTTTGTGACATTAAGAAAATCACATAACCTCTCTGAGCCTCAGTTTCCTGAGGTTTAAAATGAGGGGGTAGGATAGGACATTTCTGAGGGTCCTTCTTCCTCTAAATCTATTTTTGCATATCCTAGAATGATATGATCTCTAAGCTTCCTTCAAGTTCTCAATCTATAATCCTAAGGAATTTAACATTGATTAAAAAAAAACCTTTGATTTTTTTTGTCTGAAAAATGACAAGAACTATAAGAGATCATTAGTATGGCAGAGTGAGAAATCTCATTTCCAAAAGTAATCTCACTGCAAATGTGATATTAGGAAGATAAACTATCGAACAGTATATAAATAAAATCAAAAGCAAGAAGACATAGGGTATGTTTTTGAGGAAGAAAAAAAAAAAAACAGTGAACTTGGCAAATTAAGTAGAAATATCAGGAGTTGATTTGGCTGATTTGGAACACCCTGTGCTGTCTTATCTTAAAGTTAAGGGCTCTAGAAATTGATGACTTTTATCTGCTGAACAGATGCTGATCTGCATGCTTCTAGCACAGGGATTCCACAAGCACACATCAATTGGCCTGGAAAAGCCACCTCAAAGATGATTAAAGAAGTGTTCCAAGACACAAAAATGCCCTAAACTATCTGGGTAGGGCATTGTCATAAACTAGATGGGTTTTTTGTTTGTTCGTTTGTTTTATTGTTTTATTGGGTTTTTTTGTTTTGTTTTTCTTTTTTTTCTTTTCTTTTCTTTTTTTTTATACAGTGGAAGAGACTTTTCAGACACAATAAAAAAAATTCTCTCTTCCTTTTTCAACATCTGGTTTAGCAATTCCTTGAAAGACACAACAGTTCTTTCTCTCTCTCTTCCCATCTATTAAAATGTACCTAGGTCCTGAGACAGAAACTGATGACTATGTCAGGACAGAACATTTCCACTTTAACCCTCTGTTGGAAACAAATCCCAGTATCCTATTAAAAAAATAAAGTAACCATGCAAGGTTTCATGTAGCAATCAGACTGCAAATTGTTTAGGCTTTTACTGTCTTTTGAGAAACGATTTGTTGAGATTTCATGTGAAAAGCACAAATGATTACTAACAAAAATAGCCTTCCAACCTCATCTATTTATTGTTTAATAAGAGATCATAGGAAATGACAAAAAATAAAATCAGGCATGGATTTTGGCTGTTCTAAATACAGTGGCCAAAACTGTGCTTGTAAGACAATTCATGCTTTAGTTTTTAAACAATTTTAATTATATAAACATGCAACTATTGCATTTTATCTGGGTTTTTGTACTAAATGTAATTATCATTGGTAGAGTAGAGATAGTAATAGATCTGGAATTATGGAAGAATTAGGTTTAAATTCTGCCTCAAATGTTTACTATTTGTGTGACTCTGGATGTTACCTTTCTTGAACTCAGTTTCCTCAAGTCTAAAATAGTGATCATAATGCACTTACCTCACAGGTTTGTTGTAAAGATCAAATGAGATCAAGTACATAAAACACATTACAAATCTTAAAGTGTTACTCACAAGTCATTGATTACCGTCACTTTAATTTTCATGAAGAAGAAACAGGTGGAACAGTCAGTAGAGTTCTGCACCTGGAGTCACTAAGGCATCAATTCATTTCCTGCCTCAAGCACTTATTATCTAAGTGACAACCTCTCAATTTCCTTATCTGTAAAATGGGAATAATTATAGCACCTACATCCCAAGATAGCATGAGGATAAAATGAGATGATGCTTATAAAGTTCTCTACAAATATTCAAATGCTATATAAATGTTAAATATTGTAAAAAAAAAAGTGGGGAAACAAGAATGTTTGATTTAATCACTGTATCTCTGCAAATTTAAAAAAAAGATATCTTACTTTTTGAAGCCCGTTATGGATTTTGAAATGTTTCCACGTGTGTTCTCTTATTTTTTTCCTCATAGCAATAGTGTAATATAGGCAGGACAGTTATCCCCATTTCACTGATAAGAAAAGAGGCATAGAAGATAGGTGGCTTTCTCATATAGCTAGTCAATGGAACTGGAACTCAAAGTTTGACCTTATATCTCCAAAAAGTGGATTCTTTCCATCATAGCATGGTGCTTTGCAGTTTCTTTGGCTGCCCACAACCCCTCCCTTCCCACCTTACCGAGAACATAACAATTTGTATTTATGTAGTACAAAAATCCTTCAAGAGATATTCTAAGAAATTTTGAAGCATAATCTGAACTAATTTTAACTTAGTATTGCCAAGACATAGATTACAATCTACTTTAAATGTCCATATCCATATTTCTGGCTATCTAACTGATAGTCACCAATACTGAACAAACTGAGACTTCAGAAGAGAATTTGTTGCACGTAACACTCTGTGTTGGGAACAAAATGATAAGTCCATTCCACCCCCACTCTCATGCAGCTTAGGCTACATTGACCTTGAAAGGTATTGAAACGGAGCTAGGTGGTTCAGAGGATAGAGCACCAACTCTGCAGTCAAGAGGACCTGAATTCAAATGTGGCCTCAGACACATAACACTCACTAGCTGTGTGACTTTGGGCAAGTCACTTAACCCCAATTGCCTCATATTAAAAAAAAAGAAAGGTATTGAAACCATTCTTGAGGTTTGATTGTCACAGGGCAAGAAAACATCTGGTTCTTCACATCAGTTCTTTGTTGTCTGAGTACAAAACAACCATAAGGAACTCCAAATGCATTTTGATACTTTATTGATAGACCTCATTGGAAAACTTAGAACTGGGGGAGCTTTGCTTATCTGAATCAACTTGGAGTGTTCTCAATACATATCTTTGTTGAATATTTCTTGCTACATTTAAATGTATACTCTTTTACTAATTGTCAAATGACCTACTAGTGTCTCATTTCTTTTTTTTTACTAGAACTATTATATAGTATTTTATTTTTTCTCCAGTTACATGCCAAGAAAATTTTAGTATTCATTTTTAAACGATTATGAGTTCCAAAATTTTCTCCCTCTCTCCTTTTCCTTTCTTTAGAAAATGTTAGGCAGAAAAGCCCAGAAAATATTGCCCCAGGAAAAACCCTGGAACAGCTGAACCAGAAGAAAGATGGGGTGCAGCAGTCCAGTAGTCCAGGTAGCTTGAGGGATTAACAGGAAAGGCTCCTCTTGCTCTGGGGTAGTACAGAACAGGAGGCATCCCAGCAAGCTAGCAGAAAGCCCCACCTTAGCATACCAGGAGGAGATCCTGAAACTCAGGTAGTGGAGTAGGCGAACACCAATGCCATGACCCCCAATTACCTCAGTGAAAGCAGGGGAACCAGTGGAAAGCAGCTTGGAAAACCACCAGGTGCCTCGGCATTCTACAGCAACTGGGTCTCCCAGTGCCTCAGCAAAACTCTGGGAAGCAGTGCTCCAAGGGTCCCCAGGTGGATAAACATCCTGCAACATCCATCTGAAAGGAGCTGAAGAAAGCAAAAAGAGGGAAAGGCCAGGGTGAGCAGGAAATTGCCTGGGGCCACAATAACCAATCCAAACCCTAGACTTCCAGTATTGCTGATTGCAGCCCAACACCAGGTAATTTATGGGGGGAGAGGAGATAGAAGAGAGAAGGGAACTGACATTTATTAAGCTGCTACTGTGTGTCAGGCATCAGGCTAAGCACTTTAAAAAATATCTCATTTGATCCTTATGGCAACCATCTGAAAAAGATAATATTATTATCCATACTTTACAATTGAAGAAACACAAGGCAGATGAGTATATGATTTATTGAGGATTAGTCAACAAAGTATCTGATGTTGATTTGCATTCAGGTCTTTCTGACTCCAGGCCCAGTTCTCTAACCATTGTTCCACTTAGCTGTATGTATTGTCCTTACTTCACTTTGCACCAGACCACACATATTTACAAACTTATCTGTATTTATCAAATTGATTATTTTTTATTACAGTGAGATTCAATAAACATTTATATGCCATCATATGTTGTCATTACCCAAATGATGGACATCTAATTTGTTTCCAATTCCTTGCTTCTACAAAAAGTACTGCTCTAAAGAGATTGGTGTATATAAAGCCTTTCTTTTAAGTGAGGATCTTTGGGGTGTATATTCTTAGTAGCAAAAACTCTGAATCAAAGGGTATGGACATTTTTTCATATAATTTCAAACTGATTGCCAAAATGGTTGTGCTGACTCACATCATTACCAAAATATATATTAATGTGCTTGTCTTCAACAATACTCTCCACATCCAATTCCCATTTTTTTAATCATCTTTGCCAATTTGTTGGATGTGAAGTAAAACCTCAGCATTCTTTTGATTTTCATTTCTTTTATTATTAGTGAATTGGGGCAGGGACTTTCCTGAGCTCTCCCAAATTCCCCTTCAAATAACTTTAAAATAATGTCTCAAAACAGATTCTGAAGTAGCAGAACAAACAAAAGAACAGAGTGAAACAATTTTCTAGCCCAAGATGACTCAGAAGATCAGCAGGAAAGGTCTGTCATACTAGGATGAGAATGAAGTACAGTAAGGCAACTCTGGGGCAAGTCAGCAGCAGGACTTGGGGGACAACTGAATCAGCAGCAGCTTTCAGCCCACAGATGGTAAGAGGCTTGGGTAGCTGGTCAGAAATAGATTACAGGGGTCCCTTTGCTGTCATGGGGATCAGGAATCTGTGGCATTGCCCAAACACAGATATGGGTAGTAGTCCCGGGTCACAGTGCAAGGACAACACCAATACCACTAATACCACCAACAACCCAAGGAACCACGCCCATTTCATAGGGCCATAGGACCCACGGGGAAGGGAAAGGTAACACTTTCCCCCACCTAGCTTATAGCAAGTGTCCATGCTGGGAGTGAACAAGACCTTTACTCCTGGATGCCATCAGAAGGAGAAAGCGATTGTACTTGTGTTCAGTAGATTTAAAGATGCAACCAGTTCCAACAATACAACCAATGGAAAGAAGATGCTCTCACACACCTAGCAGGCAAATGTAGGATCTTTTCCCAGAAGCAGCTCTCTAAAATAGTGATGCTCCAAATCTCCCATACATAATTCTAATTCTGTAATTTATCATGTCCTTGTCATGGTTTAAGTAGGATGCTTCATCTTTATTATCATGGCATCATGGCTTGTCATTTCACTGACAATATAGACTAAAGTTTAAGGTTCTAAACTCTTTTGACTGTTTATTTTTTCTTTTTAGCATTGATGTTATTGTATAAATTTTTCCCCTAGTTCTGATCACTTTATTTTGCCTGTATCACTTCATAGAAGTCTTTCCAGTTTGCATTAAAACTCTTCGTTTTTACCATTCCTTAGGATGTAATGATATTCTATTAATTTTCTATAACATAAGAAAATGTGAATATGAGAGAATAGAACACCAGTAATTCCATGCTTCTTTTTTTCTAGTATGACAAGTGCTGATTTATTTATTTGTTTATTTATTCATTTTGCATATATGGGTTGTTTTACTCTTACCTTTCAACTCTTTTAGGTTTAGGCCTAGTAGTGGTTTCGCTATGTTGAAAGATATAGAAAAGTTTAGGGACTTCTTTGATGTAGCTCTGGACTGCTTTCCAGAAAAGCTATACCAATTCACAGTTCTGACAGTGTATCCATGTACCAATATTCCTTCAGTTTCTCTAAGAATTGACACTTTTCTTTACTTACCATTTTTGCCAGTTTGATGAGTGTGAAGGGGAACATGCGTCTATTTAATTTATAATTCTCTAATTATTAGTTATTTGGAACATTTTTATATAGCTAATATTTCTTTCTTTGAATATAGCCTATTCCTTTCACTTAATCACTTATCAATAGGTAAATGCCTCTTAATCTTACAAATTTTTCATTTTTTTGTAAATAGTATTTTATTTTTTTCCAATTACATGTAAAGACAGTTTTCAACATTTATTTTTTTAAGGTTTTGAGTTCCAAATTTTCTTTCCCTCCCTCCCTTCTTTTCTCCCTAAGATGACAATCAATTTAATATAGGTTATACATGTGCAATCATGTTAAACACAATTCAACACTAGTCATGTTGAAAAGAAACAGAACAAAAGGGAAGAACCATGAAAAAAAATGAAAATAGTATGCTTCAATATGCATTCAGACTCCATAGTTCTTTTTCTGAATGTGGCAAACATTTTCCATCATATGTCTTTTTTTGTTGTTGTTGTTGTTTTTTTGTTTTTTGTTTAGGCAATGGGGTTAAGTGACTTGCCCAGGGTCACACAGCTAAGCTAGTTAAGTGTTATGTGTCTGAGGCCGGATTTGAACTCAGGTCCTCCTGAATCCAGGGCCAGTGCTCTATCCACTGCACCACCTGGCTGCCCCCATCATTAGTCTTTTGGAACTGTCTTGGATCATTGTATTGCTAAGAAGAGCTAAGTTTATCATAGTTGATAATTACACAATGTTTTTTATCACTGTGTATAACATTACCCTGGTTCTGCTCACTTCACTCAGCATCAGATCATACAAGTCTTTCCAGGTTTTTCTGAAGTCCTCCTGCTCATCCTTTCTTATAGCACAATAGGATTTCATTACATTCATATACCACAACTTGTTCAGCCATTCCTCAATTGATGGATATCCCTCAATTTCCAATTCTTTACCATCACAAAAAAAGCTGCCATACATATTTTTGTACACGTGAGTCCTTTTCCCATTTGTACGATCTCTTTGGGATATAGTCCTAGAAGTGCTATTGCTGGGTTAAAGGGTATGCACATTTTTATAGTCCTTTGGGCATAGTTCTAAATTGCTCTCCAAAATGGTTGGATCATTTCACACCTCCACCAACAATGCATTAGTGTTCCAGTTTTCCCACATCTTCTCCAACATTTATCATTTTCTTGTTTTGTCATGTTGGCCAATGTGATAGGTGTGATGTGGCACCTCAGAGTTGTTTTGAGTTGCATTACTGTATTCAATAGTTATTTAGATCATTTTTGCAAATGACTATAGATGGATTTAATTTCTTCATCTGAGAACTGCCTGTTCATATCCTTTTACCATTTATCAATTGGGGAATGACTTGTATTCTTAGAAATTTGACTTAATTCTCTGTGTATTTTAGAAATGACGCCCTTATCAGAGACACTGGCTGTAAGAATTCTTTCCCAATTTTCTACTTTCCTTCTAATTTTGGTTGCATTGGTTTTGTTTGTGCAAAAACTTTTCAATTTAATGTAATCGAAGTTATCTGTTTTGCTTTTTGTAATGTTCTCTATCTCCTGTTTGGTCATGAATTCTGCTGTTCTCCATAAATCTTATAAGTAAACTAGTCCTTGCTCCTCCCAGTTTGCTTACATTATCAACCTTTATATCTAAATCATGAATCCATTTTTGACTTAGTTTGGTATATGGGGTGAGATTTTGGTCTATGCCTAGTTTCTGCCATACTCTTTCCCAGTTTTCACAGAAGTTTTTGTCAAAGAGTGGGTTTATTTAAAATTTTTGCATTTATATTCATTAGGGAAATTGGTCTATAATTTTCTTTCTCTGTTTTGACTCTTCCTGGTTTAGGTATGAGCACCCTATTTGTATCATAAAAAGAATTTTGTAAGACTCTTTTTTCACCTATTTTCCCAAATAGACTATATATTATTGGAATTAATTGTTCTTTAAATGTTTCATAAAATTTGTTTGTAAATCCATCTGGCAGACTTCCACTTCTGGGTGCCACAATGGCATAGTAAGATGCAAGTTGCTCTTAGCCTCACTTATTAACCTCTGAAAGCCCAGAAAATGTCAGTGCAGGAAAAACCCTGGAACAGCTGAACCAGAAGAAAGATGGGGTGCAGCAGTAAAGTAGGCCAGGTAGCTTGAGAGATTAACAGGAAAGGCTCCTCTTGCCCTGGGGAAAGGGGAGCAGTACAGAATGGGAGGCATCCCAGCAAGCTAGTGGAAAGTCCTGCTTCAGCATAACAGAAGGAGATCCTGAAATTGAGGTAGTAGAGCAGGGAAACACCAAAATCAGGACTCCTGAGGGCCTCAGTGAGGGTGGGGGAACTGATGGAAACCAGCTTAGAAAACCACCAGGTACCTTAGCATTCTACTAAGAACAGGACTCCCAGCTCTTCAGCAAAACTCTGGAAAGCGCTCAAAGGGGCCCCAGGAGGAGAAACATCTTGCAACATCCCTCTGAGAGGAGCTGAAGTAAGGAAAATGAAGGAAAGGCCTGGGTGTGCAGGCAACCTCCAGGGGGCACACTACCCAATCCTACCCCTAGAGTTCCAGGGTTACTGATTCCAGCCCAACACCAGGTAAGCTTCCAGAACCTTACAGCCTCCAACTTCCAGCATCAGAGGCCCCAGCACACGAAGTCAGTGATCAGGTCCTGGGTGCCTAACACAAGAAGCTTGGGTCAGTGCCCCTTGCTCCCCAGAAGGAGAGCTCAACCTCTTTAAATGTCAGGAAATAAGTAAACACCATGAGCAAAAAGAGATGTACAATAAATTCTTATTATGGGAACACTGAAGTCAAGGCAGAAATTCTGAAGAGGACAACATTTTCAAAAAATCCACATTTGTAACCTTAAAAGGTAATATGAACTGGTCTGAAGCCCCAAAAGCCTTCTTGGAAGAGCTCAAGAAGGCATTTAAAAGTCAAATAAGAGAGGTAGAAGAAAAAATGGGAAAATAAATGAGAGGTATGCAAGAGAATAGCTTGGAAAAGGAAGGACAAAAATTAACTGTAAAAAACAAGTCCTTAAAAAATATAATTGGCCAACTGGGAAAAAAAGTACACTGAAGAAAACAAGTCCCTAAAACATACAGTTGGAAAAATAGGGAATGAGTTACAGAATTTAGTAGAAGAAAACAACTTGTTAAAAATTAGAATTGGGAAAATGGAAGCTAATGACTCTATGAGCGAACAAGAATCAGTCAAACAGAAACAAAAGGACGAAAAAATAGATGAAAACATAAAATACCTCATTAGCAAAACAATTGACATGGAAAATTGATCCAGGAGAAACAATTTTAAAATTATTGGTCTACCTGAAAATCACAATGTCAAAAAAAACCTGAACAGCATCATTTAGGAAATCATAAAGGAAAACTGCACTGAGGTCCTAGAACCAGAGTGTAAAAACAGTCATAGAAAGAATCCACTGATGACCTCCTGAAAGGGATTCCAAATTGAAAACAACAAGGAATATAGTGGCCAAATTCCAAAATTACCAAATCAAAGAGAAAATATTGCAAGCAGCCAGGAAAAAAACAATTTAAATATCATGGAATCACATTCGGGATTATACAGGACTTTGCAGTTTCTACATTAAAAGATTGTAGGGCATGGAATACAATATTACATAAGGCAAGGGAGCTTGGATTACAACCAAGGATAAACTACCCAGCAAAAATGAGCATGATCTTTCAGGGGAGAACGTGGACATTCAATGAAATAGGAGACTTCCAAACCTTCCTGATAAAATGACCAGAGCTCAACACAAAATTTGATTTTCAAATAAAAGACTCAAAAGAGACATAAAAAGGTAAACAGGAAAGAAAGAAACAACATGTTATTAATAAAGGCAAACTATTTACATCCCTACAAGGGAAGACAACGCAACTCTTGAGAAATGTATTATTATTACATCTTGTTAAAAGGGTACACATAAAGGGGGTTGATATAAGTTGACTTTGATGTAATGATAAAAAAAATCTAATCAAGAGGGTTAAATGGATCAAAGTAAGTGGATTAATCTGATATAACTAAGACAATGTAGTGAGAGAAAAGGAAAGTAGGAGGTAGACAAGGGTAAATTACATTACAGGAAAAGCACAAAAACCCCTTATAGTAGAGGAAAAGAAGGGAGTGACATGAACATTGTTTGAACCTTACTCTCATCAGATTTGGCTGAAGAAGGGAATAACATAATCAGTTAGATATAGAAATCTAACTTGCCCTATAGGCAGTAGGAGGGAAAAGGAGAAAGAAAAAGGAAGGGAGATAGAAGGAAGGGAAGAAGCAGAAAGGATAAAAGGGAAGAAAAGGGAGGGGGATAATGGAAAGGAGGCTGGGCTTAGGGAAGCTGGGGTCAAAAGCAACACAGTAATGAGAAAGGAAAAGGAGAAAGGAGAAAGAAAATCATAAACTGATTGTGGGGAAAATATGAAGAGAAAGACACAGATAGTAATCATAACTGTGAATGTGAATGGGATGAACCCTCCCATAAAATGGAAGCAGATAGCAAAATGGATTATAAAGCATAATCCTACAATATGTTGTTTACAGGAAATACATTTGAAACAGAAGGACACACACAGGGTAAAGTTAAAAGGCTGAAGCAGAATATACTATGCTTCAGCTGAAGTAAAAAAAGCAGAGGTAGTAATCCTGATCTCAGACAAAGCAAAAGCAAATGTAGATATTATCAAGAGAGATAAGGAAGGAAACTACATTCTGCTAAAAGGCACCATAGACAATGAAGTAATATCATTACTAAACATATATGCACCAAATGGCATAGCATCCAAATTCTTAGAGGAGAAGTTCAGGGAGTCACAGGAAGAAATAGCAAAACTATATTAGTAGGGGACCTCAACCTCCCCTTCTCTGAACTAGATAAATTTAATGACAAAATCAACAAGAAACAAGTTAAGGAGGTGAATGGAATATTACAAAAGTTAGGCATGATAGACCTCTGGAGAAAAATGAATGGGGATAGAAAAATATGTATACTTTTTTTTCGGTGGTACATGGTACAGACACAAAAATTGACTATGTACTGCAGATAAAAATCCCCACAATCCAATGTGGAAAGGCAGAAATATTAAATATATCATTTTCAGATCATCATGTAATAAAAATTATATATAATAAAGGGCTATGGAAAGATAGAATAAAAAATAATTGGAAGCCAAACTATCCAATCCTAAAATTTGATTGGGCCAAACAACAAATCATGGAAACAATCAATAACTTCATTCAAGAGAATGACAATATGAGACTACATACCAAAACTTATGGGATTCAGTGAAAGCATTTCTTAGGGGAAGTTTTATATCTCTAAATGCTTACATTAACAAAATAGAAAAAGAGGAGATCAAGGGATTGGTCATACAACTAAAACAACTAGAAAAAGAACAATTTAAAAATCCTCAATTAAACATCCAATTAGAAATACTGAAAACCAAAGGAGAAATTAATAAAATTGAAATTAAGAAAACTATTGAACTAATAAATAAAACTAAGAACTGGTTTTCTAAAAAAAATAGACAAACTTTTTGTTAATTTAATTTAAAAAAAAGAAGACAACCAAATTACCTGTATCAAAAATGAAAAGGGTGAATCCACCACAAAGGAAGAGGAAATTAAAACAGTAATTAAGACCTATTTTGACCAACTGTATGCCAATGAATTTGACAATCTTAGTGAAAGGGATAAACATTTACAAAAATATGAATTGCCCAGATTAGCAGAAGAGGAAGTAAAATACTTAAATAATCCCATCTCAGAAAAGAAATTGAATAAGTCATTGAACTCAATAGGAAAAAAAAGTTCTCTAGGGCCAGATGGATTTACAAGTGAATTCTATCTAACATTTAGAGAACAATTAATTCCAATACTATATAGACTTTTGGCAAAATAGGTGAAGAAAGTCTTACCAAATTCTTTTCATGATACAAATATGGTGCTGATACCTAAACCAGGAAGACTCAAAACAGAGAAAGAAAAATATAGACCAATTTCCCTGATGAATATAGATGCAAAAATTTTAAATAAAATATTAGCAAATAGATTAGAGAAGCTTATCACAAGAAGAATACACTATGACCAGGTAGGATTTATACCAGGAATGCAGGGCTGGTTCAATATTAGAAAAACTATGAGTATAATTGATCATATCAACACCAAAACTAACAGAAACCACATGATCATCTCAATAGATGCATAAAAAGCTTTTGACAAAATACAACACCCATTCCTATTAAAAACATTAGAAAGCATAGGAATAAATTGAGTCTTCCTTAAAATAATAAATAGCATCTACTTGAAACCTTTAGCAAGCATCATACGTAATGGGGACAAGCTAGAAGCATTTCCAATAATATCAGGGGTGAAACAAGGGTGTCCATTATCACCATTGCTGTTCAAGATCATACTGGAAATGTTAGCTTTAGCAATAAGAGAAGAAAAATAAATTGAAGGTATTAGAATAGGCACAGAAGAAACAAAGCTATCACTTTGCACATGATATGGTGATATACTTAGAGAATTATAGAGAATCACATAAAAAATTACTTAAAATAATAAACAACTTTAGCAAAATTTCAGGCTATAAAATAAACCCACATAAATCACTGGCATTTCTATATATTACCAACAAAGCCCAACAGCAAGAGGTAGAAAGAGAAATTCCATTTAAAGTTACTATAGACATTATAAAATATTTAGGAGTCGACCTCTCAAAACAAACCCAGGAATTATATGAGCACAATTACAAAAGACTTCTCACAAAAAGAAAGTCAGATCCAAATAATTGGAAAAACATCAGTTGCTCATGGGTAGGCCAAGCTAATATAATAAAAATGACAATTCTACCTAAACTAATTTACTTGTTTAATGCCATAACAATCAAATGACCAACAAATTATTGTATAGAGCTAGAAAAAATAATAACAGGATTCATTTGGAAGAACAAAAAGTCCCGAATATCAAGGGAACTAATGAAAAGAAATGCAGGGGAAGGTGGCCTAGCCATTCCAGATCTTCAATTGTATTATAAAGCAGCAATCATCAAAACTGCTTGATACTGGCTAAGAAATAGAGTGGTATATCAGTGGAATAGGTTAAGTATGCAAGACACAGTAGTCAATGACTATAGTAATCTATTATTTAATAAACCAAAGACCCCAGCTTCTGGGATAAGAACTTACTCTTTGACAAAAACTGCTGGGAAAACTGGAAAAGAATGTGGCAAAAACTAGGCATAGATCAAAATCTCACACCATATCCCAAAACAAAGTTAAAATGGATGCATGATTTAGATATAAAGGCTAATATTGTAAGCAAACTGTGAGAGTAAGGAATTGTTTACATGTCAGATTTATGGAGAACAGAAGAATTCATGACCAAACAGGAGATAGAGAACATTATGAAATGCAAAATGGATAACTTTGATTACATTAAATTGAAAAGTTTTTGCACAAACAAAGCCAATGCAACCAAGATTAGAAGGAAAGTAGAAAATTGGGGGAAAAAATTTACAACCTGTGTCTCTGATAAGGGCCTCATTTTTAAAATACATAGAGAATTAAGTCAAATTTCTAAGAATACAAGTCATTCCCTAATTGATAAATAGTCAAAGGATATGAACAGGCAGTTCTCAGATGAAGAAATTAAAGTCATCTATAGTCATATGAAAAAAAATGCTCTAGGAGCCAAGATGGTGAAGGGAAAGCAGTGACTTGCTTGAGCTCTCCCTCAAACCCCTCCAAATACCTATAAAAATGGCTCTAAACAATTTCTAAAGCAGCAGAACCCACAAAAAGACAGAGTAAAACAGATTTCCAACCCAAGACAAACTGGATGGTTGCTCAGAAAGGTATAATGTGCCAGACAGGGAGAGGAGCGCAGTTTGGCCTGGGCACGCAGGCCACCGCAAACCTCAGAGGACTGAATAACATGCAGCTGTGGCAGTTTCCAGACTTCTCAACCCATGAATGCCTAAGACAACTTGGAAGGTCAGTGGGAAAAGTCTGTGACTGTGGTGAGAGAGAGAAACTAGGTCTCAGCAGGAAGTCCCGGGAGTGGCCCTGGGCTGTGGCTGCCTCCTGAGCTTTTGGCCCACAGACTGAGGGGGAATCAAGTGGCTGATCAGAGGGCGATTGCAGGGATCTCTTTGCCAGTGCTGAGGCAGGAATCTCTTGCTTTGCCCATGCTTAGATCTGGGTCACAGTTCTGAGGGGCATTCCGGAGGTGAGGAGGAGTGTGGGCCTGGTGGAGCTTGTTGTGGCAGTGGAGAGGAAACACCTCGCCCCTTATCATAGCACCTTGGAAGAACTGAAAATTTTCAGGTCCCTAGAAGTATCTCTGAAATCAGTTGTACAAACCCCAAGGTTTGGGACAGTACATTCTCCACACTGAAACCAGACTCTGACCTTAACAAAGAGTTTAAAACTCAAGTAATTGGTTGGGATATTGAGCAAACCTCACAAAAAGAGTCAGACTATATTATCTTGCTTTGGTGACAAAGAAGATCAAAACATACAACCAGAAGAAGAAAACAAAGTCAAAGCTCCTACATCCAAAGCCTCCAAAAAAAATGTGAATTAGTCCCAGGCCTTGGAAGAGCTCAAAAGGGATTTTGAGAAGCAAGTAAGAGAAGTAGAGGAGAAATAGGGAAGAGAAATGAGAGTGGTGCAAGAAAATCATGAAAAACAAGTCAACAACTTGCTAAAAGAGACCCAAAAAAATACTAAAGAAAATAACACCTTAAAAAATAGCCTAGGGCAGCTGGATGGTGTAGTGGAAAGAGCACTGGCCCAGAAGTCAGGAGTACCTGAGTTCAAATACGGCCTCAGACCAAACACTTGACACTTACTAGCTGTGTGATGTTGGGCAAGTCACTTAACCCCAATTACCTAAAAAAAAAAAAAAAAAAAAAAAGAAAAAAAAAGTAGCCTAACACAAATGCCAAAGAGGTCCAAAAAGCCAATGAGGAGAAGAATGCCCTAAAAAACAAAATTGGACAACTGGAAAAGGAAGTCCAAAAGATTACTGAAGAAAATACTTCCTTAAAAATTAGAATAGAGCAATTGGAAGCTAGTGACTTTATGAGAAATCAAGACACTGTAAAACAAATCCAAAAGAATGAAAAATTAGAAAACAATGTGAAATATCTCACTGGAAAAAAATTGACCTGGAAAATCGATTCAGGAGAGAGAATTTAAAAATTATTGGGCTATCTGAAAGCCATGATCAAAAAAAGAGCTTAGACATCATCTTTCAAGAAATTATCAAGGAAAACTGCCCTATATTTTAGAACCAGAGGGCAAAATAGAAATTGAAAGAATCCACCAATCTCCTCCTGAAAGAGATCCCCAAAGGAAAACTCCTAGGAATATTGTAGCCAAATTCCAGAGTTCCCAGGTCAAGGAGAAAATATTGCAAGCAGCCAGAAAGAAAGAATTCAAGTACTGTGGAAACACAATCAGGATAACACAAGATTTAGCAGCTTCTACATTAAGGGACCAGAGGGCATGGAATATAATATTCTGGAGGGCAAAGGAGATAGGATTACAACCAAGCAAAACTGAGTATAATCCTTCAGGGGAAAAAATGGTCATTCAGTGAAATAGAGGACTTTCAAGTATTCTTAATAAAAAGACCAGAGCTGAATAGAAAATTTGACTTTCAAATACAAGACTCAAGTGGAACATGAAGAGGTAAACAGGAAAGAGAAATCATAAGAGAGTTATTAAGTTTGAACTGTTTATGTTTCTGCATGGAAAGATGATATGTGTAACTCATAAGACCCTTGTCAGTATTAGGGTAGTTGGAGGGGGAAATTATATGCATGGATATAGATCTAGATCTAGATCTAGATATAGATAGATAGATAGATAGAGATATGGATAGATAGATAGATAGATAGATAGAGGGCACAGGGTGAGTTGAAGATGAAGGGGTCATATATGGAGAATAAAATTAAGGTGTGAGAGAGGATTATACTAGAAGGAGAAAGGGAGAGGTAGAACAGGGTAAATTATCTCACAAAAAAAACAGAAAAGAAAAGGTTCTTACATTGAAAGGGAAACAGGGGAAGGTGAGAGGGAATGAGTGAATCTTATTCTCATAGGATTTGACTTAAGGAGGGAATAACATACACACTCAATTGGGTATGGAAATCTGTCTTACCCTACAGGAAAATAGGGAGGAAAGGAGACAAGAGAGGAGGGGGATGATAGAGAGGAGGGCAGTTTGGGAAAGGGATTAATTAGAAGCAAAGGCTTCTGAGGAGGGACAGGGTCAAAAGAAAGTATAGAATAAATGGGGGGCAGGATAGGATTAAGGGAAAGAGAGTTAGTTTTTCATAGCATGTCTACTATGGAAGTGTTTTGCATAACTGCACATGTATAGCCTATATTGAGCTGCTTGCCTTTTCAATGAAGGTGGGTGGGGAGGGAGGAAGGGAGAAAATTTGGACCCCAAAGTTTTAAAAACACATGTTTAAAAGAATGTTTTCACATGCAACTGGGAAATAAGAAATAAAGGAAATGGGGTACAGAAATCTATCCTGCCCTACAGGAAAATAGAAGGGAAGGGGATAAGAGAAAGGGGAGGAGAAATAGAAGGTAAGGCAGACTAAGGGAAGGGGTATTCAGAATGCATGCCATCTTGGGGTGGGGAGAGGGGCAAGATGGGGTGAAAATTTGGAACTCAAAATCTTGTGGAAGTAAATGTTGAAAACTAAAAATAAATAAATTCATTAATTGTAAAAAAATGCTCTAAATCACTATTGATTAGTGAAGTGCAACTCAAAACAACTCTGAGGTAACGCATCACACCTATCAGATTGACCAACATGACAAAACAGGCTGTTTTTTCATTGTGATTTTCAGGTAGACCAATAGTTTTTAAATTGTCTCTGCTAGATTGATTTTCCAAGTCAGTTGTTTTACCAATGAGGTATTTTATGTTTTCATCTATTTTTTCATTCTTTTCTTTCTGTTTGACCGATTCTCGTTCTGTTACAGAGTCATTAGGCTCCACTTGCCCAAATTTAAATTTTAACAAATTGTTTCCTTCTATTAGATTTTGTACCTCTTTCCCCAATTGACCAATTATGCTTTTTAAGCATAAGGAGTTTTTTTCTTCAGTGCCCTTTTTTTTTCAGTTGGCCAATTTTATTTTTTAAGGACATGTTTTCTACAGTTAATTTTTGTCCTTCTTTTTCCAAGTTATTGATTCTCTCTTGCATACCTCTCATTTCTTTTCCCAATTTTTCTTCTACCTTTCTTATTTGGCTTTTAAAATCTTTCTTGAGTTCTTCCAAGAAGGGTTTTTGGGCTTCAAACCAGTTCATATTCCTTTTTGAAGTTCCAAATGTGGGTTTTGTTGACAATGTTGTCCTCTTCATAATTTCTACCTTGATCTTTATATTCCCATAATACGAATCTATAGTATGTTTCTTTTTGCTTATGTTTTTTGCTTATTTCCTGGCCTTTAAAAAGATTGAGCTTTCTTGCTGGGGAGCAGGGGGCACTGACCAAAGTTTCTTGTTTTGGCAGCCATGGGCCTGGTCAGTGGCTTTGTGTCTGGGGCCCCTGATATTGGCAGTTGGATGCTGTAGGGTTCTGGCAGCTTACCTGGTGTTGAGCTGGAATCAGCAACACTGGACCTCTAGGGGTAGAGGTGGTTAGTCTGGCCCTTGGAGGTTGTCAGCTCACCTGGACCTTTCCTTCCTTTTGCTTTCTTTGACTCCTTTCAATTGGTTGTTTTGCTACTGTGGAATGTTTCTCCATCTGGCAATAACCCTTGAAGCACTTCCCAGAGATTTGCTTAGGCTCTGGGAAACTTGGTTACCATAGAACACCCAGGCACATTGTCTTCTTTTTTTTTTCATTCTTTTGGTTTTGTTTTACAATGTCTTGGATTTCTCATAAAGTCACTAGCTTCTTATTGCTCCATTCTAATTTTCAAGGAAGTATTTTCTTCAGTAAACTTTTGGACTTCATTTTCCATTTGGCTAATTCTGCTTTTTAAGGCATTCTTCTCCTCATTGCCTTTTTGGACCTCTTTTGCCATTTGGGTTAGGCTATTTTTAAGGTATTATTTTCTTCAGTATTTTTTTGGGGTCTCCTTTAGCAAGCTGTTGACTAGTTTTTTTCATGATTTTCTTACATTACCCTCATTTCTCTTTCCGGTTTTTCCTCTACTTCTCTTACTTGCTTCTCAAAATTCTTTTGAGCTCTTCCATGGTCTGGGACCAATTCATATTTTTCTTGAAGGCTTTGGATGTAAGAGCTTTGACTTTGTTGTCTTCTTCTGGTTGTATGTTTTGATCTTCTTTGTCACCAAAGAAAGATTCTATAGTCTGACTTTTTTGGACCTTTGTTTATTCATGATCCCAGCCAATTATCTGAGTTTTAAACTCTTTGTTAAGGTAGAGGTCTGCTTCCAGTGTGGAGAATGTACTGTCCCAAGCTTTAGGGGGTTTTGTGCAGCTGTCTTCTAGGGACCTGTAAATTTTTAGTTCTTCCAAGGTGGTATGATGAAGGTGAGCTGTTCGCTCTTTTACTGGTCTGGGCTCTGGTGTATGAGTGACCACATGCACTCTTTTCTGACTTGGAATTGTGAGGAGGATTTCCTCTCCACAACCACTACAAGCTCTACCATGCCAGTGCTCCTCCTGGCCCCAGGATTGCCACCCAGCACTGTGACCGAGAAAGCACAGACATAGCAAGATAATCTTGCCTCTGCACCAGCAAAGATATTCCTGAATTCCCCCTCTAATCAGCCACTGGATTCCCCTTCAGTCTGTGAGCTGAGAGTTCCAGAAGCAGCTGCTGCTCCAGAGCTGCGCCAGAACTGGGGTTGGAACCTAGCTTCTCTCTCACAGTGGTCACAGACTTTTCTTACTGACCTTCTAAGTTTTCTTTGATGTTTGTGGGTTGAGAAGTCTGGAAACCACCACAGCTGCACATGATTCTGTCCCCCTGAGGCCTGTTCCATGTTCGCTGAGGCCTGTTTTTCTTGTGCACCCACACTGAACTGTGTTTCTCTCCAAGCCTGGCATGATCAACCTTTCTAATCAACCATTCAGGTTTGTCTTGGGCTGGAAACTTCTTTCACTCTGTCTTTTGTGAGTTCTGCTGCTCTAGAATTTGTTTAGAGTCATTTTTTACAGGTATTTGGAGGGGTTTGGGGGACAGCTCAAGCAAGTCACTGCTTTTACTCAGCCCTCTTGGTTCCACCCCCCTTAGTCTTACATCTTTAACTCATTGTTTGAGATGTATTGTCACTTGATAAATATGGGCTAAATGGGGTGAGGGCTGTTTTGACTCAACCTTACTTTTATACACATTATGTGGGTATGTATGTCCTTCATAATCAATGTCTTGTTACATTCTCTTCATTTACCAATGGTTAATTGTTCATATTTACACAAATATTTGAGCACATGTTATAATTGAAGAGAATGGAAGTCATTTGGCAAAGAGAAGAAAAAAAACAATAATTCAGAAATCTGTAAGTCAAATATATAGATAAACACTCTACACTTTTATTGTGATGAATGGTAATTTGTTAGGAAGACAGACTCTATACCTTGAGTACAACTGTCACTTTGTGAAAAATGTTACTTTGCTTGCATCCTGATTTTTCATTTTTGTTATGTGAAATGTAGAATTCAAGTAAATGGACTATTTTCTTGACTGACAGATCATGATAATATTAATGAAGCTAAGAGGACTTACTTCAAATAAAATAATAGAACTAATGACAGATAGCAAGAGTGAGACAATAGAAATATAAGTGGGACATGTTTTAACCATAACATCAGGCACATAAAAGAATATTAATAAAGTGTGCCTAACTGGTTCTCCTTTATTTAAAACCTATCTTTCTTTGGCTTCCTTAGGTAAACGATATTGAATGAATCAGAGGAGGAGAAAATACCTTTTTCATGTGTTTTCAAAGATCTCCAGAAATATTTTAAAAAGAAAAGACTAATGGTATAGCTCAGTCAAAAGGAATTCAGTATATAGTCTGTTAAATTTTGTCAATAAATCTGTAACTACTCATTTCATGCTTCATTGAATCACTGAGTGGGATGGATTCATCAGCTCTGGCCATCTAAACTACTACAGGTAGCAAATGTTTATTCTCTTTGTCAAAATTTAACCAAGATATTTATGGATTAAATAACAACTCTGAAGACATGCTTAAGTGACTTAGCATCTAATATGTACACAATATCCAGTCAGTCAATAAGTTATTCAGTACTTACTATGTGTCATGTATTGTTCAAAGAGCTTGGGTTACGAAGAAGGGGGTAAATAATTAACTCTACTTAAGTAGCTTACATCCTCATGATAAAGACCAGGTGTAAATAACTATGCTTGAAATGAGATGCACCTCATAAATGGAAAGTTATCTCAGTGAGAAGAGGGGGAGAGGGGAGACTGTTACTGAAGAGGCATAGACCTGGGAGACGCAGCATCATGTGTGAAGAATGACAAGAAAGCCAGTGCATCTGTATAGTCAAGCAAGTGAAAGGGAGTAAAAGGTAAGTTTGGAAAGGTAGAAATGGGCCAGGTTATAAAGGTGCTTTTGTTTGTTTGCTTACTTGCTTGCTTGTTTGTTTATGCTTCAATCTGTATTCAGACCACCATCAGTTCTTTCTGTGGGGATGGATAGCATTTTTCATCATAAAGCCTTTAGAGTTGTCTTGGATTATTGTATTGCTGAGAATAGCTAAGTCATTCACTGCTGATCATCTAACAATATTGCTATTACTTTGTACACAGTGCATTTCACTTTGCATCAACCCATGCAAGTCTTTCCAGGTTTTTCTGAGAGCATCCTGCTCCTCATTTCTTATAGTACAATAGTATTCCATCATAATCGCATACCACAACTTGTTCAGCCATTCTCCAATCAATGGGCTTTTCCTCATCTTCTAATTCTTCACCCCCAGAAAAGAGCGGCTATAAATATTTTTGTACATATAGGTCCTTTTACTGTTTTTTGTCTCTTTGGGATTACAGACTTAATAGTGGTATTGCTAGGTCAAAGCCTATGCCTTTGGGCATAGTTCCAAATAGTCCTACAGAATGGTTATATAAGTTCACAACTTCACCAACAGTGCATGTAAGTCTCATTTTCCCCACATTCCCTCCAACATTTGTCATTATCTTTTCTGTCTTTCCTACCTTCTCCTAAATGTATCACTCCAATGCTTCCATTCACACATTCCCCTGTGGTTTCTTTAGGTTCTGGAATTAGTTGAGTCTGACTTCTGCAACCCCACCACCCAATGATTGGAAACTGATTGCTACCCTATCTGTATGGAGAATTGGAAACAACAACAACAACAGCAGCAGCAGCAGCAATTGTTCATCTCCATTGTGTTTGCTTTTGTTATTGTTGTTTTTTGGACTTCTTGTAGTTTGTGTAAGGAAAAACTAACAACCATAAACTAAGGTAAAACATACATTACAAAAGCATGTGACTGGAAGTTTCTTTTTAAAGAAATAGTTTTTTTTTCAATTACATGTAAATACAATTTTTAACATTCTTTTTATTTTAATTTTGAGTTCCAGATTCTCTTCCTCCCTCTCCCCTCCATGAGATGGTAAGCAATTTTATATATATTATACATGTGCAATCATGAAAAGCATATTTCCATATTGATTATGTTGTGAAAGAAGATACACACACAAACAACTTAAAAATAAAATGAAAATAGTATGCTTTGACAGACTCCATCAGTTCTTTCTTTCTTTCTTTGTTCCTTTCTTTTTCTTTCTTTCTTTCTTTTTTTTTGGATGTGGATGGAACTTTTTCTTATAAGTCCTTTGGAATTGTCTTGGATCATTTTATTACTAAGAATAGCTAAGTCATTCACAGTTCATCATCGTATAATATTGATTTTACTCTGCACAATGTTCTGGTTCTGCTCACTTCATTTTGAATCAGTTTGTGTGTTTCCAGGATTTTTCTGAAAACATTCTACTCATCATTTCTTATAGCACAATAATATTCCATTACAATCTTATATCATAATTTGTTCAACTATTCTCCAATTGATGGATATCCCCTCCATTTCTTATTCTTTGCCATCACAAAAAAAGAGCTGCTATAAATATTTTTGTACAAGTAGATTCTTCTCCTATCTCCCCCTTTAATCTCTTTGGGATACAGACTTTGTAGTATGATTCCTGGTTCAAAGTTAACTAAAGTTTGCTATACATTTCTTTGCCTAGCACAGCTTAGAAGGCATTCTAATCTGCAGTCCCTCATGTCTTTTGCTAGACAAAGACCTGCCTTTGGAGTTGGTGAACTGGGTGTGAATCATTTTTTTTTTCTTACAACCTGTGTGGCTTTGGGCAAGATACTTCACTTCCTTAGTGAATTTTCCCTCAATTTTCTTTTCTATTAAATGATGGCATTAGACAAATGGTAATTAAGATTTCTTTCAGGTCTAAATCCTATTAAACTTCAACTCATTTAGAGTGCTAAACAGTGATAGATTTCCCATCCAAAATAAATCTACCTTGATTACAGTACTAGACCTTGAGAGAGACTTA
Source organism: Vombatus ursinus (assembly GCF_900497805.2). Taxonomy (NCBI): domain Eukaryota; kingdom Metazoa; phylum Chordata; class Mammalia; order Diprotodontia; family Vombatidae; genus Vombatus; species Vombatus ursinus. The sequence continues at coordinate 21,407,224 of NW_020954579.1, forward strand.
GTCTTTGCTAGTATCTACTTTCTGCCTAATGTTCTATAGTCTGTCTTCTCTGGTTTACCATTTTGCTGAAATTCTGCTCTGCAGATGGTATGACAGACCTAGATTCTGCTTTGCCAAGAGTGCACAGAGACTCACTTTTCTCCAGGACATAATGTGGAAACCAAAGCAAACATAACTTAAGTGGCTATGCCCAGTGTCACATGCCTAGTGAGTGTTTGAGGCTAGATTTGATTTCAGTTCTTCCTAATTCCAGGTGTGTGATCTACCTACTGCACCATCGATCCTCCTAGATCATGAACTTAAATAATAGGAATTTAGCAACTACCATTTATAGAGTGCTTACTACATACTGGACACTATACTGTTTTACAATTATTATCTCATTTGATCTTTACAACATCCCAGGGAGATAAGTGCTATTATTATCATTTTCCAGATGTGGAAACCTAGGCAAACAGAGATTAAGTGAATTGCCCAATGAGAGAAATGATTATGAATAACCAATGATTTGGAGAGGTCAAAATATCACTACTTTTTCTAAAGTCCTGATTTTAAAAGTTCAGTTTCTTTAAGGACATTACTGATAATGAGATTGAATTAACTTTCTTAACACTCTTGTTCAAATCCCACTGAGATAAGGAAGCCATTATGTTCTACTCAGGTTTGAATGGGAATAAATTCTTTGAATAGATTGCCCAAGGTGGGGAAACCTAGAAATAAATAACATAATTAAATTTCATTTGAATAGGTTCAGTCCCTTATTGTAATATTTGTTCTCTCATTAATTATTAACCAACCAGAGTTGACTACCATCCTCAGGAACGTCCCTTTTCCAAGGGCATATATACTGTGAGCCCACCACCATGATTACCATTGGTTTAAGAGTTCAGACTTCTGGGAACCAAGATGGCAAAGTAAGTGGTAAATCACCATAATGCTTTCATATTCTTTCCAAACAACCATAAAATAGCACCACCAAAAAATCCTGGAGCAGCAGAACCAGCAAAAAGATGGGGTGAAACAATATTTTAGTCCAAGAAACTTGGAAGATTGGCAAGACAAATCTGTCTCACTCAGGGAAAAGGGAAACTTAGTCCAGGACAAAAAGCATCCCAGCAAGCCAGTAAGAAGCCCCACCTCAGCAAATCAGAGAGAGATACTGAGCCTCACTGAGGTATAACATGTAAACACCAAGGCCAGGATGCCCCACATGCCTTACTATAGACAAGGGAATGGGCTCTGATCGAAGCTCTGAGAACCATAAGCTTCAGCCCCAGAAAACAAGTAAACTCCCGGGGCCAGACCTCCATGTGCTTCATCATAATCTTGGGCAAACAGGCAGCTGCCAACAGGCAGACTACCATGTGCTTCGGTGTAGTCCTGGGGAAATGCAAAAACATCCCACAATCCCCAATTGATAAATGATCAAAGGATATGAACAGGTAGTTTTAAGATAAAGAAATTAAAGTTATCTACAGTCATATGAAAAAATGCTCTAAATCACTATTGATTAGAGAAATGCAAATCAAAACAACTCTGAGGTACCACCTTACACCTATCCAATTGGCTAAAATGACAAAAAAGGAAAATGATAAATGGTGGAGAAGATGTGGGAACATTGGAACACTAATGCATTGTTGGTGGAGTAGTGAACTGATTGAATCATTCTGAAGAGCAGTTTGGAACTATGAGCAAAGGGCTATAAAACTATGCATACCCTTTGATCCAGCAATACCACTGCTAGGTCTGTATCCCAAAGAGATCATAAAAAAGGAAAAGTACCTACATGTACAAGAATATTTATAGCAGATCTTTTCGTGATGGCAAAGAATTGGAAATTGAGAGGATACCCATCAAATAGGGAGTAATTGAAGAAGTTGTGGTATATGAATATAATGGAATACTATTGTGCTATAAGAAATGATGGGCAGATGGTTTTCAGAAAAAAACCTGGAAAGACTTACATGAACTGATACTGAGTGAAGTGAGTAGAGCAAGGAGAACATTGTACACAATAATAGTAACATTGTACGATGATGAACTTTAATAGATTTAGTTCTTCTTGGCAATACAATGATCTAAGAAAATTCCAAGAGATTCATTATGGAAAATACTATCCACATCCAGAGAAAGAGCTATGGCATGTGAATGCAGACTGAAGCATACTATTCTCTCTCTCTTTTTTTCTTTTTCATGGTTTTTTTTACCTTTTGTTCTGATTCTTCTCTCACAACATGACTATTGTGGAAATATGTTTAATTTGATTTTATATGTGTATTAAGAATCAACAACAACAACACCCCACCAGTCTCAGAACAAGCCAGACTCCACCACTAAAACCCTAGCTCAGCACCAGGTAAGCTGCGAGGCCCTTACAGCCTCCAGCAGCACCAGCCACATCCCCAACCCACCCCATCCCCACAGAGTAGCACCAGACATGAGAGTCCCACATGGGCCTCAGGCAACATCAGTGCAGCACCAGGTAAAAATCTAGGCCCTGCAGTCCCTAGCACGTGAATCCTGAGACAGTGCCCCTTACACCCCAGGAGCAAAGCTCAAATTTAAAAGAAAAAGAAAAGGCCAAAAAAAGATGTCCAAAACAACAGCAACAACAACAACAACAAAGAATCTGACCATGGGCAGTTATTATAGTAACAGAGAAGATCAAGACACAAACTCAGAAAAGGACAACATTGTGAAAACACCTAGGGGCAAAACTCCAAAGAAACATGGCAAGTGGTCCTCAGCCCAGAAAGAACTCATGGAAGAGCTCAAAAAGGAATTTAAAAATCATATAAGAGAGGTAGAAGAAAAATTGGGAAAAGAAATGTGAATGATGCAAGAGAATTATGAAAAAGAGAAGAGTCAACAGCTTGGAAGAAGAAAACCATTGATTCAAAAATAGAATTGGCCAAATGGAAAAGGAGGTAAAAAAAATCTACTAAAGAAAACAATTCCTTAAAAGTCTAAGACAGGAATGACCAAATTACCATCCTTTTATTAACAAACATGTTGACATTATTAATAAAATATTTGAATTACCAAGAAATTATGACTCTTGAATTTTTAAAATGCCAGACCAGGGTTACACAACTAGTAACTGTCTGAGGCTGGATTTGAACTCAGGTCTTCCTGACTCCAGGCCAAGAATTCTATTCATTTTGCCACCAATCCTTCTAAGCCATGAACTTGGAAGTCCTCTACCATCCTAGCTGTCTTCCTCAGACTGTTATTCTACTTATTAATGTACTTACTAAAATTTGGTAACAAGAACAGGACATAGCATACTAGATGTGGTATAACTAGTGCAAAATATAGTGGGATAATTGAAACCTTTTTTTCTGAAAACTATGACTCATAACATACCATAATATTTTATTAGCTTTTTTTTGACTGACATATAATGCTGTTAACTCAAAAATGCCTTACATATCTTGAATCTGTACCACATAAGTATCAAGTGCATTATTATGTTTTAAAGTATCAGAATACTAGTAAAATGAGTGTTGAGATGAATATTAGTTCTTAGTAGCTACATGTATCATCTTCCTCTATAGGAATATAAACAGTTTAAACTTCATAAGTTTCTTTTGATTTCTCTTTCATGTTTACCCTTTCATGCATCTCTTGAGGCTTGGTTTTGAATGTCAAGTTTTCTATTCAGCTCTGTTTTTTTCATCATGAATGCTTGAAAGTCCTCTATTTCATTAAATGCCCATTCCTTATGTGCTCCCCTAAAAAGAATTATACTTAATTTTTCTAGGTAGATTATCCTTTGCCCTCTGGAATGTCATATTCCAAGCCCTCCACTCATTTATTGTGGTAGCTGCTAAATCTTGTGTGATCTGAACTATAGTTCCATAGTATTTGAATGATTTCATTCAGGCTGCTTTCAATATTTTCTCCTTGACCTGGGAGCTCTGAAATTTAACTATAATATTCCTGGGAGTTTTGATTTTGGAAACTTTTTTTCATGAGATGATTGGTGGATTCTTTGAGTTTCTAATTTGTTTTCTGCTTTTAAGGTATCTAGTCAATATTAATGTATAATTTATTGAAATGTGGTATTTTGACTCTTTTACTAATGATGAGTTTCAAGTAGTTTAATAATTCTTATATTATCTCACCTTGATCTATTTTCAGTTCAGTTAAGTTTCCAATGTTTTTTTCTTTTTTTATTCTTTTAACTTTATTTTATTAAAAATGTTATTTTAAGTTTTATTATAATAATTATGTTATATCATAATAGAAACTTTATTATATTATATCATGTTATTATATAAACTATTATAAATAACATTTTTATCATAAAACTTTTGTTTTATTCTTGGTGTTACATGAAGTAATTAGGTTTCACTTGACCAATTCTACTTTTCAAGGAGTCATCTTATCTCCTTTCTGGTTCTTACCCAGGTCCCTGCTCTCTTAAGACCACAAGCACTAATGTTTTCCTCAGCCCTGAAACTGTTGCCAAATTGGAGCCCCTGCTCTCTCTCCTCTCTAAAACTATAACCAGGACTCCTGCTCATTTCAGACCAAAAGTATTCCTTTTAGCCATAGAATTGTGACCCAAAACTGGATAACGGACAATGGAGTTGCCAAGTGGCACCTGGTCCAATACCTAGTGCACACAGAGGGTCCCTTGAATCTCTTTCTGACCAGTTGAGCAATCCCTTTACAGTCTCTGGGTGTGGAGAGCTCCTGGAACTGATACAATTACTGTCACCACTACCAACTTCCATGCCCTCAGTTGGTATTGCTGTCATAATGGGCTTCTGACCAGCTCCTACTCCACTGTCACAGACCTCTTTTTCTGACCCCCTAATTTGTCCTGAACTGGAAAAAAATGATATCTACCACTGACCTTTTGTTGACTATGCCACTCCAGAATTTGATTTGACACATAATTTTATTTTTTTTAATTTTTAATTAATTTATTTTGATTTATCAACAATCACTTCCATAAGCTTTTGAGTTTTAAATTTTTCTCCCCTTCTTTCCCCAACTCCCTCCCTAAGACAGCACACAATCTGATATAGGCTATACATATACATTCCTATTAAACACATTTTCACATTAGTGATATTGTAAGAAAGAATTAGAACCAATAGGAGGAATCACAAGAAAGAGAAAACAAAACAGAAGAAATAAATAGCAAATAGTATGCTTAGATCTGCATTCAAAGTCCATAGTTCTTTCTTTGGATGTGGATAGTATTTTCCATCATGAGGCCTTTGGAGATGTCTTAGATCTTTACACTGCTGAGAAGGGCTAAATCTATCAATGTTAGTCATTCCACAACATGGCTATTACTGTCTATAATGTTTTCCTGGTTCTACTCATTTCACTCAGCATCAGTCCACGCAAGTCTTTCCAGGTTTTTCTGAAGCCCACCAGCTCATGCTTTCTTATAGCACAATAGTACTCCATTGCATTCATATATCATAACTTGTTCAGCCATTCCTCAATTGATGGACATACTCTCAATTTCCAGTTCTTTGTCACCACAAGAAGAGCTGGTATAAATAATTTTGTATATGTGTGTCCTTTTCCCATTTGTATGATCTCTTTGGGATACAGCCCTAGAAGTGCAATTGCTGGGTCAAAGGGTATGCATATTTTTATAGCCCTTTGGGCATAGTTCCAAATTGCTCTCCAAAATGGTTGGATCATTTCACAAATCCACCAAAAATGCATTAGTGTTCCAGTTTTCCCACATCTTCTCCAACATTTATCATTTTCCTGTTTTGTCATGTTGGCCAGGCAGATAGGTGTAATTGATACATTATTTTAAAGTTGTTTGGAGAGTAATGTTAGGAATGTTCAGTTAGAATGCTCCCTTTACTCCATTATCTTGATTTTGCACCCTCCTAGCCCTATTATCTTTCAATATGTATATTTTTATTCCTACATTAAGAATTTGTGTATTTATTTTTTAAAAGACTCATCATTGTCAATTCCTTTTTTCCCTATTCTATTAATTGTTTCTCATGTGTAGATGATAAATTCTATGTTTTGTTCCTTTTTAACTTTTCTCAAGATTGTGATTGCTCTCTTGAACCACTCTGATACATTATGTTGTGGTTCCAATACTTGTAGGCTCTTAAAAATTCATGTGATCCTGTTGTTTTTTTTTTTAATCAGGTGTGAATTCAATTTCTTTTTTTTCTTTTATGCAATAATTGTCTAGAAATATCTGTAGTCTTTTAGATATCTTATTAATTATTTCCCCTTCAGATTTCACTATCTTCCTTGTTGAATTATCTTCTTGATCTCTGGGTTGTTAATTGAGTTTTATTCCCCTTGAAATCTTTGGTGGTTTTAGTCTTTTTTTCCCATTATATAGCCATATCACTGACATTCTGATTTTTTTCCCCCTTTCACAGAGGGCTTAAGCTAGTGCTAAGACTCAAAGCTATTTCAACCTCTTTTGATTTGGGGGAATTCACTTCTTACTGGCCTTAGTCTTCAAACAAGTAAAACCAACTTTAGTAAAGTTGCCAGATATAAGATAAAACCACATAAATCATTGGTATTTCTTTCTATGACAAACAAAGCCCAGCCGCAAGAAATAGAAAGAGAAATTCCATTTAAAATAATTGTAAGTGATATAAAATGCTTGGGAGTCTACCTGTCAAGACAAATGCAGAAACTATATAAACACAAACACAAAACATTTTTCACACAAATAAAGTCAGATCTAAACATTTGGGGAAAAAATATCTATCAATTGCTTGTGGATAGGCCAAGCCAATGTAATAAAATGACAGTTCTGCTTTAACTACTTTACTTATTCAGTGCCATACCAATCAAACTACCAAAAAATTATTTGATAGAGCTACAAAAAATAACAACAAAATTTATCTGAAAGAAATAAAAGTCAAGAATATCAAGGGAGTTAATGAAAAAAAAATACAAAGGAAGATGGCCTAGCAGTGCCAAATCTCAAACTATATTATAAAGCAGTAACCATCAAAACTATCTGGTACTGACTAAGAACTAGAGTGGTGAATCAATGCAATAGATTAAGTACATAAGACTTAGTAGTCAATCACTACGGCAATGTAGTGTTTGAAAAACCCAAAGACCCCAGCCTTTGGGACAAAAACTTACTATTTGACAAAAACTGCTGGGAAAACTGGAAAACAATAAGAAATTAACTAGGCATAGGCCAACATCTCATACCACATACCAAGATAAGATCAAAATGGGTGCATCATTTAGACATAAAAGGTGACACCATAAGCAAACTAGAAGGGCAAGAAATAGTCTAACTTTCATGTCTATAGGTAGGGGAATAAATCATAGCCAAACAACAGAGAAAGAAGATTATGAAATGCTAAATAGATAATTTAGATTATATTAAATTAAAAGGCTTTTGTACAAACAAAACCAATGCAACCAAGATTAGAAAGAAAGCAGAAAGCAGGGAAACAATCTTCAGAGCAAGTGTCTCTGATAAAAGCCTCATTTCTCAAATACATAGAGAACTGAATCGAATTCATGAGAATACAAGCCATTCCCTAATTTATAAATGGTCAAAGGATATGAACAGGCAGTTCTCAGATGAAGAAATCAAGGCTGTCTATAGGCATATTAAGAAGTGCTCTAAATCACTTATGATTAGAGCAATGGAAATTAAAACTACTCTAAGGTACCACCTTACACCTATCAAGGAAAATTATAAATGTTGGAGAGGATGTGAAAAAATTGGGACATTGATGCACTGTTGTTGTAGTTGTGAACTGAACCAGTCATTCTGGAGAACAATTTGAAAGTATGCACAAAGGGCAAACAAACTGTGCATACCCTTTGAACCAGCAATACCACTACTAGGTCTATATCCTAAAGAGCTCATAAAAAAGGGTAAAGGGCCCACATATGCAAAAATATTTATAGCAGCCCTTTTCATGGTAGAAAAATAAAGGAAACTGAGGGGATACCTATCAATTGGGGAATGACTGAATGAGCTGTGGTATATGAATGTAATGGAATACTATTGTGCAATAAGAAATAATGAGCAGGCAGAAAGACAAACTGATAAGCAGAACCAGGAGAACATTGTAAATATCAGCAACATTGCATGATGATCAACTATGAATGACTTAGCTCTTCTCAGCAACACAATTATCTAAGACAATTGCAAAACACTCATGATGGAAAATGCTGTCCACATCCAGATAAAGAACTGATGCACTCTGAATGCAAATCAAAGTATACCTTTTTCACCTACTTTATTTTTTTCACATTTTTTCTTTTTGATCTGTTTCTTCTTTCACAACTTTGACTAATATGGAAATATGTTTTACATAATTGCACATATATAACCTATATCAAATTGCCTAATATTTTAGGAAGAGGGGAAGGAAGAGAAGGAGGGAGAAAAACTTGGAACTCAAAATCTTGTATTAATGAATGCTAAAAAAAAATGCTATTAAAAAAAGTAGACCCAGTTGGATGCTAGTCCTCTTTAATGGTCCCAGTGCATAATTACATGTTGGTGCTCTGCCTCAGTTCCCTCCATTATTTAGGTATTTCATAATTGCCTTATGCAGCATGCCATTTAGCCCTCCTGTACTTCCTCCTCTTCCATAAATGACCAGGCAAAGTTGAGATCCAATGCATATTGCAACATAAAAATGGAACAAGGGCAGGGGAAATGTGTGTTCTTTTTCCCCAAGCTCTTACCTTCCCCCAACTTTCCTATTACTGCTATGGAAAATAGAATCCTCCTAGTCACCTAGAATAGTAGTCTCAGTATTATACTGGACTCTTCACTCTCACCTCATATACCCAGCCTATTGTCAAATCTTGTAATTTCTACCTTCACAGTATCTCTTCTATGCACCTGCTTCTCTCCATTCACATAGCTACTACCCTGGTTCAGAAACTCATGATTTTACTCCTGGACTATTGTAATAGCCATGTAGTTGTTCTCTCTGCCTCAAATCCATCTCCACTACTTCTCATCTTCAACCCCCCAGATTCCCTGGTTTCCATCAAGACATCCTATCTTGTAAATATGGTCTTTCTAATATCTGTTGGTGCTAGAGTTTTTTTCCCCAAAATTATATTGCATTTGCAAAGTACATATCTCTTGCATACATAATAATTAGTATATTGTCTCCCTATTAAAAGTAAACTTCTTTCAGGCAATAACCATGTTTTTGCCCTTTTTGTACCCCGACACTTAGCAAATGTTTGGCACACAGTCATCCAGGCTGTCAACTTAGCTATCATCCTTAACTCCTCATTATTTCTCACCTACCTTCATCCAATAACTTGTCAAGACCTGTCATTTCTATCTTTGCAACATATCTCCTATATGCCCCTTTCTCTCCACTGACACTGCCATAACCTTGGTGCTGACACTCATCACCTCAGACCTTTACTGTTGCAATAGCCTACTTGTTAATCTCCCCACATCAAGTATCTCCCCACCTCAGTCCATCTTCCATTCAGCTTCCAAAATGTTGTTCCTAAAGCACAAATCTGACCAGGTCAACTCCTTATTCAAGCAACCCCAGTGATGCACTTTGCCTCAAAGATCAAATACAAAATTCTCAATTTAGCTTTTAAATCCCTTCACAACCTTGCCCCTGACTGCCCTTTCCAGTCTTCTTATGCCTTATACTGTACCTTGTCCTCTGTGATTGAGTGACAGTGGCTTATTGTTTTTCCCATACAATATTCCATCTCCCAACTCTAAGTATTTTTGTTGCCTGCCCCCCATTCCTAGAACTTTCTCTCTCTTCATTTCTACTTTCTGGCTTCCTTCACCCTTCTTTATTAGCCTATGAGCTCCTCAAAAGCTTGGACTTTGTGTCTTTCTTTGAATTCCCAGATAACGTATTAGTTGGCACATGATAGGACTTAATAAATGCTTGTTAAATTGACTTGACTATATGTGTCAATAAATGCCTATTTCCTGATTGACTTAAAAATTAATCTTATTCATTAAGGTATAAATGATGATTTTTATTTTTGTCTCTATCTTCTTAGCACCTAGCACAGTAACTCACAAAGGATTAGTGCTTATCAAATAAATGCTCATTGGATTGACTATTAAAAATGCTTGTGCACTGAGCAACTGGGTGAGATACATAAATAAACTATCACATTCACCACACCTTATGTTATAAAAAAAATAAGACTAATAGCTTACAAATTAACATTTCTATTGGAAAGATGTATTGTCTGTTGTATTGCTAATGAGTAAGTAGCTTTACCTTGTGTAAAAATAGTATTGTTACTTTATATGAAAAAAAATCAGAAATTACTTTGGAAATTTTCTGAGGATTTGTCAGTTACCCCAAATGAATCTGCTGGAATTACTGAGAAAAGGTGGAAAGGTAGTGAGGATAAATATTAGTGTTTTTTTGTTTGTTTTTGTTTTTGTCCCACCCCCACAATAGCTGTAATATATATGGAGAATTTAATCTTAATTCAATTGGGAACTCTATATGATCTGGTTTATTTGAGAGAGGTAAAAATAAATGTTTTCCAATGAAGAGAATATAAAAGAATTTTTAAAAAACCCAATTTTGGAAAATTGGAATGATCGATGAAGGAAAAAGAATAAGAATGAGTAGAAGGCATCTTTATTTTATCAGCTTATTCTCAAATGTTGCAGTGATTTTTCTTGAAAATAAGGTACTAATCAATGAAAAGTTATTTGAATGTGGTGCAGATCCTATAATTCTTTCCTGGTGTTAGTCTAAGCACCATTATTTTACACCTAAAAAAAAAAACCGCTGTGAATCCTTAGGGTCACATCTGCAAGGGCACATAATGGTTTTTAATCACACTTTTTCAAATTACTGGAATGCAAGTTTGTAATGGTAACAGAACTTAAACTGAGGTCTACATACTATTGTTAGGATATTTGGAAGGTGATTTTCTATGGTTTGAATGAAAAGTGGCAGAGACCTCGGCTGAACCTAAACCAGTTGATACACAGCTGAACAATCAAATGCAGTCAGATCTCTATTCAGAATCAGTCTCCATCTCCCTCCTCCCCACAAGCCAGGAGGAGCAAAGAAAACATATCTTCAATTTTAGAGAGGAGAGAAAGCTGGAATGAGAGAAAGCTCTTCAGAGCAATAGTTGTAGCTTTTGTTTCCCACTGCACTTTAAAATTTTTAAACTACTTTTATTGATTTCTTTTTTTTATCACCCTAACTTTGACTATTCTTCCTCAACCCCAGATTCATCCCATAAAACAAACAGTATTTTTTAAGGACAAAAGAAAAATAACTGAAAAAAAAATACAAACTAATGTATCTTAGAAAGCAAACATTGGTAAAACATGAAAAGATGTGCAACGTACACCATCTGTTGTCATTGCACCACCACAAAGGGTTGAAATGGAGATGTCTTCTTATATCTCTTCTTTAGAGCCACGCTTATTCTTTATATATTTTTCAACATTCACTTTTGATATTCTCTTGGTTCTTCTTTCTGTTTTCATTGTTGTAGTCTATATCTGTTTGATACTCTTTTGGTTATTCTTTTCATTTATATTGTTGTAGTATTGTGTTATAGTTTTTGGCTCTGTTTACTTCACTAGGCATCAGTTAATGTAGATTTTCCCATGCTTATCTGCATTAATCATGTACCTTATTTTTACAATGCAGTTATATTCCATTATATTCATGAACCACAATTTGTTTATCCATTCTCCAATTTGAGGAAATCTACTTTGTTTTTAATTCTTTGTACAAAAAAGTGATACTCTACACATTTTGCTGTATATGGGGACTATCTTCTTGTCAATGGCTTCCTTGAGGTATAAGCCAGCAAAAAGGATCTCTGGGCCAAAGGGTATAAAGATTTTAGTTCCTTTATTTGTATAATTCCAAATTACTTTCTAAAATAGTAATACTGATTCATCCCTCTATGAAATACACATGATTATGCCAATAGATACCCCAAAAAGTCTTTGACAAAATGCTACTCTTGTATATGCTAAAAAACACAAAGGGATGATGCACAGAAGTATAATTTCTAAAGCTCCACCATAGCTTATGCATCTTAAAATAACTTTGTATAGGAATTTTCCTTCTATTATTTCTTCTTTTTAAAATGTATATAGAGAAATGTTAAAGACTTTTTTTCTGTATTCATCTTGCATCATATCACCAGAATTTTCTTAAGTCAATAAAAAAGGAGTAAATAATAAAAAACAAAATCCTTTGCAAAATTGCTACATAACACAAAAAACACAGTGGAGTCAATCTATCCTAAAACCTCAAACCTTGAGCACTTATATAAAAATATTTAAACATATATATAAAGAACAACCTATTAAATTGGACTGATTTTTAATGCTTAAGGTTGGGGTAAAATAATATGATAAAAATGGCAATGATATATTATTAGTTTACCATTTTAGTGCTATAAAAAAGAACCAATTAGAAATTTTATAATGCTAGGAAAAATAGTAAAATTAATTGAGGACCAAAATTTCTATAATTAATAGTGAATTAATAAGGAGCAAGGAGTTAACATTGAAAGAAAATAGAACTTACAGACCTCACATTAGGGTCCAAATATTTAATCATCAAAAATATTGGTTAAAAAGTAGAATGGGATATAGCATTTCAATGAACTTGATAAAGAATTATCTATGAGAAGTAAAACTCAAAGAACACATATTACTTGAGGAAGGATTCTCCATGGGAAGAGAACTTTTAGCAATTCTGAAAAGAGTTAAGAAAAACAAAAGCCTAGACAAGCATCTAAGATCATATCCTGGCCTTCTTAATTCAACATATCTAGCCCTCATATGACATTTCCTAGCCATGTTCCTACACTTCAACTTCCACCTTCAACTGGCACTCCAAGACCACATCGTTGGACCTTGAGCTTCTGACTGATGAATATTTACCATAACTAATATGGATACAGACCCACCTTGCCATTTTCATACTTTGCCATTGAGTGTATATATATTTTCACTATCAAACCCCATCCCCTGTTTGACAACTCTGGCTTTTAGAATGGTGATCAAATCAATGATACCCAAATACTTCTTCTTAGCCACCACTCTTCTATAGGTAATGCTTTCTCCTATTAAATGAAAGCTGCTCAAAGGCAGATAATTGCTTGCTTATTATCACCATTATTCAGCAAAATGACTGGAACATATTAAGTCCTTTTTATATTTTATCCATTAATTCATTGTCTAATAAGTTCTAAATGGACAATGAACAAACAGCTTATCTATGGGGGAGGGGATGCAGGAAAATGGATGTGTGTATATTTCCCAACTATGGATAAGGGGAGATTGCTTAATCCATGAGGGATAGGAAAAAAATAAAGATGAAATACTATTCCAATTTTATAAGATTTTAAGTCTTCTTCACAACATTAGTGAAACTGTGACAAGGGAAATTTTTGATTAGGAAAAAAATTTTGAATCAAAATTTTCTGCTAAAAATCTAATATCTGAGCTACATAGGGAAAACATTAATATATTAGACAGAGTTCCATTGTCCAGTAAATAAATGGTCAATTAATCAACAAGAAAATATATATTAAAACACTTACTATGCACCTTAAATGGTGCTAAGCAATAGGGATACACAGACAAAAGTGAAATCATTCCTGCTCTCAAAGAACTTACATTCTTATGGGGAAGACAACAAATTAGATACTAAACTTTGCAAAACTTGAATCATATAACTGCTGTGATGTACATATGTAAATATATGTGTGTGTTTATGTGTATACATACACACTGCATATGCATATATATATATATACATACATACACACATATATTTATACACACATATGAGTATGGTAAAGAATGAATACAATACAGTTTGAAGAGAAAGTAAGCACATTAGCAGCAGAAGGCATCAGGAAACATTTCACACAGAGGGTGGTGACTGAGTAGTCTAAGAATAGTATAAGAGGTGGAGATAATGCAGCAAGGCTTTCTGGGAATAATGGAGATGCAAAGAAAAGCTGTGGGTAAAAGGATATTGAACACTTTATGGGAAAAGCAGTGAACAGCCCAGTATGATGACTTCAGAATATGTGGAGAGTTGTGTAAAATGAATGGAAGAATGTAAAAGAACAAGTTGTGAAGATATTTAAAACCTCAATGTAAAATTTAATTTTATTATAAAGACAATTGAAAGTCACTGGAGTTTATTGTTAATGGCTAGGAATCAGTAGAAGCATGAAATAAAGTCTAAATAGTAGACAATTGCAATGGTATATGCAAGAGGTGATGAAGGTCTGAATTATAGTAGGGGCTATATAAGTAATGGGAAGAGAGCTGCAGAGATGGAAATGAGATTTTGCAGCTGATTGGATATGTGGGGGTGAATGAGAGTGAATTGAGGATGACTAAATTTTTTTATTAATTAATTTATTTTGATTTATCAACAATCATTTCCATATGCTTTTGAGTTTAAAATTTTTCTTCCCCTTCCTCCCCACCACCCTCCCCAAGATGGCGCACAATCTGATATAGGCTATCTATATACATTCTTATTAAACATATTTTCAGATTAGTGATGTTGTAAGTAAAAATTAGAATCAATAGGAGGAACCACCAGAAAGGGGAAACAAAACTTAACAGAAGAGAAAAAAAATAGCAAATAGTATGCTTCACTCTGCTTTCAAATTCCACAGTTCTTTCTTTGGAATATAGATAGCATTTTTCATCATGAGGCCTTAGGTGATGTCTTAGATCCTTGTATTGCTGGGAATGGTTAAGTTTATCAATATTATTAGTCATCGCACGACGTGGCTATTATTGTGTACAAAGTTCTCTTGGTTCTGCTCACTTCACTCAGCATCAGACCATACAAGTCTTTCCAGGTTTTTCTGAAGTCCGTTTGCTCATCATTTCTTATAGCACAATCATATTCCATTACATTCATATGCCACAACTTGCTCAGTTATTCCCCAATTGAGGGCATCCTCTCAATTTCCAATTCTTTGCCACCACAAAAAGAGCTTTATGAATATTTTTGTACTTGTGGGTCCTTTTCCCATTTGTATGATATCTCGGGGATACAGCCCTAGAAGTGGTATTGCTGGGTCAAAGGATATGCACATTTTTATAGCCCTTTGGGCATAGTTCCAAGTTGCTCTCCAAAATGGTTGGATCATTTCACAATTCCAACAATAATGGATTAGTGTTCCAATTTTCCCACATCTTCCCCAAAATTTATCATTTTCCTGTTTCATCATGTTGGACATTCTGATAGGTGTGATGTGGTACCTCAGAGTTATTTTGATTTGCATTTCTCCAACCAACAGTGATTTAGAGCATTTTTTCATATGACTATGGATGGTTTTAATTTCTTCATCTGAGAACTGTCTGTTCATATCTTTTGATCATTTATCAATTTGGGAATGACTTGTATTCTTAGAAATTTGACTTAATTCTTTATATATTTTAGAAATGAATCCTTTATCAGAGAGACTGGTTGTAAAAATTCTTTCCCGATTTTCTACCTTCCTTCTAATCTCAGAGAGACACACTTGTTTTAAACAAACAAGTCTTTGTTTATGCAAAAACTTTTCAATTTAATGTAATCAAAGTTATCCATTTTGCTTTTCGTAATGGTGTCTATCTCCTGTTTGGTCATGAATTCTTCTGCTCTCCATAGATCTGATAGGTAGACTATTCCTTGCTCTCCCAGTTTGTTTATAGTATCAGCCTTTACATCTAAATCATGAATCATTTTGACTTTATTTTGGTATATGGTGTGAGATTTTGGTCTATGCGTAGTTTCTGCCATACTCTTTTCCAGTTTTCCAAGCAGTTTTTTTTTTTCAAAGAGTGAGTTCTTATCCCAGAAGCTGGGGTCTTTGGGTTTACCGAATAATAGATTACTACAGTCATTGACTACTGTGTCTTGTATATTTAACCTATTCCACTGATTCACTACTCTATTTCTTAGTCAGTACCAAGTAGTTTTGATGATTACTGCTTTATAATACAATTTAAGATCTGGAATGGCTAGGCCACCTTTCCCTGCATTTCTTTTCATTGGTTCCCTTGATTTTCTGGACCTTTTGTTCTTCCAAATGAATCTTATTGTTTTTTCCAACTCTATAAAATAATTTGTTGGTCTTTTGATTGGCATGGCACTGAACAAGAAAATTAGCTTAGGTAGAATTGGATGACTAAAATTTTAAGTCTAAGTGATTGCAAAGGTGGTGGTGTTCTTAAAAGTAATAAGAAAGTTAAAAGATCAATTTGTTTGAGGTGAGGGAGGGAAGAGAATATGTTCTAATTTGAATGTGTTAAACTTTACTTAGGTGCTTATGGATTAAAATGTCCAAGATATAGTTGTTGGTGCAAGACTGAATATCAGGAGAGAGAGACTAAGAAAGGTTACACCATTCTAGGAGTTAACTGCATAAAAATTGTAAGTGAATCCATGGGAGACGGTGAAATTATCAAATGAGAGACTATAGAGAAGAAAGAGAAGAGGGCTCAGAGGATATCATTGAGGTATACCCATAGATAGTTGTTGTTACAGGGATGATGAACCAACAAGGAAGATTGGCAAAAACAAAATCAATCAGGTTGGAGGAAAGTCAAGAGAATATGGTGTTATGATAACCCAGAAAAAAAAAAGATAATATTTAGTAGGAGATGGTGATCAATGATCAGAACCTTCAGAGAAATGTGTTGAGAGTGCTGATAACTGTGAAGAGGTCATTAAATTTGACAATTAAGAAACCAATGGAAATTTTAAAAAGAACCATTTCATGTGAGTTGTGAGGTCAGAGGTAATATTAGAGGAGGTTACAAAGGAGAGAATGTAGAGGCAACAATAAGTGCAGATAACCCTCTTTATATAGTTTTAGCAGAAAAAGGTGGATAGAGTGTAAAAGTTTACAGGGTTGGTGGAATATAATGAGACTTGTTTTTAAGAATGGAAAGATTTGGAAACAATTGTAAGCATCAAGGAAAAATCCAATAGATAGGAAGAGATTGAGGATTGGACAGAGAGGGTAGTTAACAGTGGGAGCAATCTGCCGGAAAAAAATGGGATGAGAGATGGTCAATGGTACCTGTAGAGGAGTTGGCATAGAGAGAAGGATCACCTCTTCAACAGAGACTGTAGTAAATGAAGTAATAATGGCAGAGGAGATATCAAGGAGTTGTGAGATAGGGAAATGGAGTCATAAGATACAGAAGGGGAGAAAAAGGAAGACTTGCAAAATAACTTCAATTTTTTGAGTGAAGTATGGAGGAAGGACCATCAATGACAGAGTGATGGCAGAAACATGGAAAGAGACTTGAGGACAGATGAGGAGGTTTGTATTTTGTTACAAATTTGGCATTGTTGGGAGGTGGTAGGAAACAGATTCAGTTAGAGAGTGGATAGATGTCTTAGCTATAGTGAGGAGAGAATTGAGAGTGGATAACACAAATGTGTAGTAAGCCTAGGCAGCATGATTTCCTTCAACTCTTTTCATCAAGGCTTAAGGAAGCTAAAGTAAAAGAATATGAATAAACACTACTCAAACCAATTGTTAACCAGTAATAACCATATAAGGAATGTACCAAGTAACTAATAGAGGGAGAAAAAAAACAATAAAAACTACTCTGAGCTTATATCAAATATCCAAGAAATTAGCATAGATGATAAAAGATATAAATAATCTATACTGTAAGATCTACTGGAAGACAGGAGTTATGGACTGACTTAACCATTGGCATCATAGGATCATAGATCTAGAACTGAAATGGACCACTATGGTCATCTTTTCAAAGTTCTTCATTCTATGCATGAAGAAACCAAAGCTCAAATAGGTTAAGTAAACTAGCCAATGATATCCAGGTAGTAAGCTTGAGAGGTAGGATTTGAACCTAAGTTCTCTGACTCCTATATTAATGGTCTTTCAACTGTAACACCCTCCCTTCTCTGTTGCATTTTAAGAGTAATTTTAAATTCAGTTTCAGAAAGTTCAGAAATGTACCTAGCTTTTGTTACACATGTAGATGAAGAAGTAAAAGACAAAAAGATGGCATATATACCAAAATATACATAGAAGCACATTGTAGCAGAGAACTGGAAATAAAGTCAGTGACCATTGATTAAAGAATGGTTAAATAAATTGTGGTTCATTAATGTAATGGAATATTACTGTACTTTGGGAAACTGCATATGAAGAATTCAATGTTTCTGAACTCAGTGTTTCTTCCTATTTGTTTAATAGGAAGATTTAATGAATTTATGCAGAATTAAGTAGAGAAGGAAAACTATGTGTGATTGATGCAACAATGTAAACAGAAAAGATAAAAAATAAACTGAACTCCACTCAGTTATAATAACCAAAAATGGACCTAAAGAAAAATTTTTTAAAATGTACATCCTTAACATTGCAGACATGCAAGATTGTATGTGAAATATTATATTTTCTGTCAGATGCAATTGATTTATCGATTTTTTTTTGGCGATTGAAAATATTATAACAGGAAAGACTTCTAAGGTATAGTAGGAGACAAGACCATATTCAGAAATTAAAGTGATATAAAAATGAGAGAGAGAGAAAGACACTCACAGAGAGGGAGACAGACAGACAGACAGAGACAGAGAGACAGACAGAGACAGACAGACAGAGACAGAAACAGAGAGACACAGAGAGAGAACAAGTAGGAAGATGCACTTACTAAGTATTTACTATGTGCCAAACCCTGTGGTAAGTGTTAGAGATACAGACAAAGAAAGCAAAATAGTTCCTGCCCTGAAAGACATTGCATCTTAATGGGAGAATATGGAACAAAATTGGGAGGTGGAGAAGAGGAGTGGATGGAGATCAGGCCCCATAGTGTGAAGACAACCATGAACTGGTAGGTAGGCTTAGTTAAAGACAAGATAAGGTGAAATTTCATCTATCATAATCTACCATACCAGGAGTGGAGTCCATGTGTATGGAAATAGCATGGAAGTAAAGTAAAAAGAAAACGAACAAACAAAAAGAAGTAAAACATATTCAAAATAAAAATAAATCAGAATATTTTCTTCAGCTAAGACTATCAGTATTCTCATTCTTTGTGTCTCAGTCTTTAGGACAAATACCTGTTGAATGTGCCTGTAGTTATTCAAATGTCTTAAGCTATATATTATGATTCTAACTGGTTCATTTCTTATTACTGTAGAATTCTTCATTTCTAGGTGATTTCTTTTTTTAGTCAAAAGAAATAGAACTTTAGCATTTTCCTTATCTGGCCCTTAGAAATTATTACTAATTAAAAAAAAAGAGGAATAGAAAATATTTACCAGAAAAAAAGTGTTCTTGAAATGCTATTTTGATGTTCATTGTAGAGCACTGGGCCATGTTTTATATTTGTGGGTTTTTTTTTTAAATCATTCACTGGCTAGGCTGCTTCTAAATGACCAACTTTTAAAATGAAAAGAAATTCAGTTTCCATGAACATGAAGGCAGTAAACATAACCACTTTCTATGTAAGGTAGAGGTATAAGTGAAGAGAAAAACTAGCCCCAAATACTAGGAATAGAAAAAAAAAAGTTCAGTTTGAGGGATGATGTAGAAAGTCTAAAAATGAAGGATCTATTAAATTAGGGTTATACTGGAAGCTGGATCATTATTCATTTCCAGAATCTTCAGGGTGCATTTTCCAATTGATATCCTTTAAATAAGTTTAAGTGCATGTGTGTGTGCGTGTGCGTGCGTGTGTGTGTGTGTGTGTGTTAAACTATTATAGCTTAGAAAATTGAGGAAGACACTTATTAAAGAGAGGTAGCAGCACATGTGGAATTATTTTTATAGTCATTCAGTGTGTTGATATAAACTAATAGATTTGACTCAAATCCCATTGGCATAAGTAGTTAAAGTGAAAGCTGATCCGTCTCTGTACTATGACTCAAATGGATGTCCAATTAGGGTAATGATTAGCTCAGCTAATATCAACAGACCAATTCCTTTGTCAATTTGACAGTATATCACAGTACAGATTTTAGTCAGTTCCTTAGTATTCTTGACCTTCATCTGAACCACCATCTCCAAAATATCCTTCAAAGAGGTATGATTTGTTGATTTTTTGAAACACAGCATTTTTATGCTTTGAAAACAATTTGGAGACAGTTTTCTACTATATTCTAGCATTTTCATCTAAGTATAAACTGATTTCTATTGTCTGATATGGGTAAGTCCAGAGGAGAAGGTAGTACCTCCAATTTACTTAAATTTGGATACTGTTTCTTGAAATTCAGAGTACCAAACTAGATTTCCTTCTTCAGAGTGAGTCAAGACTGGTTAAAAAATGAGCTAAAGTTGGGGCAGAGCCCAGATGGTGGAGAGAAGCCAGGAAGTTGCCCAAGGTCTCCCCAGTTTCCCTAAGAAACAACTTAAATCAAGCCTCTAAAAAGATTCTGGAGCAACAGAATGCACAAAAAAAGATGGAATGAAACAGTTTTTTAGCCCAAGATAACTTGGAAGGATTTCAAAAAAGATGTGTCTTATTTGGGGAAAGGGGAGCACAGCTGAGCACAGACAGTGGCTAGGCAAGTCAGCCAGTAGGAGGCTCTTAGACACAGCACAGATCAGCAACCAAGGCCCTGCAGTCAGGGTCAGCAGGCCAGTGGCACAGCAGGCCAGCTGTGAGGCCTCCAGTCCCAGTGCACCAGGCAAACTGCCACCCCCAGAACAAAGAACAGAACAGGCATGAGGTCGGAACAACCTAGCACAATGGGCAAGCTGTCAGTCACAGAGGCACTGGCACTGAGAGCCAGTTACCAGACCACGGGCTCCCAATGCAAGAAATTTGGGACAGTGCCCTTTGTACCCTAGGAGGGGAGCTCAATTTTTTTAAAATTTATTTTAATTAATTTATTTTGAATTATCAAAAATCACTTCCATAAGCTTTTGAGTTTAAAATTTTTCTCCCATTTCCTCCCCACCGCCTTCCCAAAACAGTGCACAATCTGATATAGGCTCTATATATACATTCCTATTAAACATATTTTCACATTAGTGATATTGTAAGTAAGAATTAGAACCAATAGTCGGAACCACCAGAAAGATGAAACAAAACACAACAGAAGAAAAAAAAAATAGCAAATAGTATGCTTCGATCTGCATTCAAACTCCAGAGTTTCTTTGTGGATAGAATTTTTCATCATGAGGCATTTGGAGATGTCTTAGATCCTTGTATTGCTGAGAAGGGTTAAGTTTATCAATATTAGTCATCATACAATGTGGCTGTTATTGGGTACAACCTTCTCCCGGTTCTGCTCACTTCACTCAGCATCAGACCATACAAGTGTTTCGAGGTTTTTGTGAAGTCAGCCTGTTCATCATTTCTTATAGCACAATAGTATTCCATTACATTCATATACCACAACTTGTTCAGCCATTCCCCAACTGAGGGCATCCTCTCAATTTCCAGTTCTTTGCTACCACAAAAAGAGGTGCTAAAAATATTTTTGTACATGTGGGTCCTTTTCCCATTTGTAAGATCTCTCTGGGATATAGCCCTAGAAGTGCTATTGCTGGGTCAAAGGATTTGCACATTTTTATAGTCCTTTGGGCATAGTTCCAAATTGCTCTCCAGAATGGTTGAATCATTTCATAACTCCACCAACAATGCATTAGTGTACCAATTTTTTCACATCTTCTCCAGCATTTATCATTTTCCGGTTTTGTCATGTTGGCCAATCTGATAGGTATGATGTGGTACCTCAGAGCTGTTTTGATTTGCATCTCTCTAATCAATAGTGACTTAGAGAATTTTTTATATGACTATGGAGAGCTTTAATTTCTTCATCTGAGAACTGGCAGTTCATATCCTTTGACCATTTATCAATTGGGGAATGACATATATTCTTAGAAATTTGACTTAATTCTCTCTATATTTTAGAAATGAGGTCCTTATCAGAGACACTGGCTGTAAAATTCTTTCCCAATGTTCTATCTTCCTTCTAATCTTGGTAGCATTGACTTTGTGCAAAATTTTTTCAATTTAATGTATTAAAAACTATCCATTTTCCTTTTCATAATGTTCTCTATCTCCTGTTTGGTCATGAATTCTTCTGTTCTCCATAAACCTGATAGGTAGACTATTCCTTTCTCTCCCAGTTTGCTTATAGTATCAGTCTTTATATCTAAATCATGAATCCATTTTGACTTTATTTTGGTATGCAGTGTGAGATTTTGATCTATGCCTAGTTTCTGCCATACTCTTTTCCAGTTTTCCCAACAGTTTTTGTCAAAGAGTGAGTTCTTATCCCAGAAGCTGGGGTCTTTGGGTTTATCAAATAATAGATTACTATAGTCATTGACGACTGTGTCTTACACACTTAGCCTGTTCCACTGATCCACCGCTCTATTTCTTAGCCAGTACCAAGCAGTTCTGAAAATCCTTGCTTTATAATACCATTGAACATCTGGAATGGCTGGGCCACCTTCTCCTGCATTTTTTTTCATTGGTTCCCTTGATATTCTAGACCTTTTGTTATTCCAAATGAATCTTGTTATTATTTTTTCTAATTCTAGAAAATAATTTTTGGTAGTTTGATTGGTATGTCACTGAATAAGTAAATTAGCTTAGGTAGAATTGTCATTTTTATTATATTAGCTTGGCTTACTCATGAGCAACTGATGGTTTTCAATTATTTAGATCTGACTTTATTTGTGTGAGAAGTATTTTGTAATTGTGTTCATATAGTTCCTGGGTTTGTTTTGGGAGGTAGACTTCTAAATATTATATAATGTCTACAATAACTTTAAATGGAATTTCTCTTTCTGTCTCTTGCTCTTGGGCTTTGTTGGTAATATATAGAAATGCCAATGATTTATGTGGGTTTATTTTATAGCCTCAACTTTACTAAAGTTGTTTATTATTTCAAGTAGCTTTGTATTTACTTGATTTGCTAGAATTCTCTACGTATATCATTATATCATCTGCCAAGAGTGATAGCTTTGTTTCTGCTTTGCCTATTCTAATACCTTCAATTTCTTTTTCTTCTCTTTTTCTAAAGCTAACATTTCCAGTAAGATATTGAACAACAGTAGTGATAATGGACATCCTTATTTCACCCCCCAATCTTATTGGAAATGATTCTAGCTTATCCCATTTACATATGATGCTTGCTGAAGATTTTAGGTAGATGCTATTTATTATTTTAAGGAAGACTCCATTGATTGCCATGCTCTCTAGTGTTTTTAATAGGAATGGGTATTGTGTTTTCTCAAAAGCTTTCTCTCCCTCTATGGAGATGATCATGTGGTTTCTGTTAGTTTTGGTGTTGATGTAACAATTATGCTGATAGTTTTTCTAATATTGAACCAGCCCTGCATTCCTGCTATAAATCTTACCTGGTCATAGTGTATTACTCTTGTGATAAGTTTCTGTAATCTATTTGTTAATGTTTTACTTAAAATTTTTCCACCTATATTTATTAGAGAAATTGGTCAATAATTTTCTTATTCTGTTTTGACTCTTCTGGTTTAGGTATCAGCACTATACGTGTATCATAAAAAGAATTTGATAAGACTTCTTCTTCATCTATTTTCCCAAATAGTCTGCATAGTATCAGAATTAGTTGTTCTTTAAAAGTTTGATAAAATTCACTTGTAAATCCATCTGGCCCTGGAGATTTTTTTCCTAGGGAGTTCATCAATGGCTTGTTCAATTTCTTTTTCTGAGATGGAGTTATTTAAGTATTTTACTTCTTTTTCTGTTAATCTGGGCAATTTATACTTTTGTAAATATGTATCTATTTCACTAAGATTGTCAAATTTATTGGCATACAGTTGAGCAAAATAATTCCTAATTATTGTTTTAATTTCCTCTTCCTTACCCTTTTCATTCTTGATGTTGGTAATTTGGTTTTCTTCTTTCTTTTTTTAAGTAAATTAACCAAAGGTTTATCTATTTTATTGTTTTTTTTTCATAAAACCATGTCTTAGGTTTATTTATTAGTTCAATAGTTTCTTAATATCAATTTTATTAATTTATTCTTTGTTTTTCAATATTTCTAATTTGGTGTTTAATTGAGTATTTTTAATTTGTTCTTTTTCTAGTTTTTTTAGTTGTATGCCCAATTCATTGATCTCCTCTTTTTCTATTTTATTTATGTAAGCATTTAGAGATAGAAAACTTCCCCTAAGAACTGCTTTCACTGCATTCCATAAGTTTTGGTATGCAGTCTCATTATTGTCATTATTTTGAATGAAGTTATTGATTGTTTCTATGATTTGTGGTTTAACCCATTCATGTTTTAGGACTGGATTATTTAGTTTCCAATTATTTTTTAGTCTATCTTTCCATGGCCCTTTATTACATATAATTTTTATTGCATCATGATCTGAAAAGGATGCATTTAGTATTTCTGCCTTTCTGTATTGGATTGTGAGGTATTTATGCCCTAGTACATGGTCAATTTTTGTGTATGTGCCATGTACCACTGAGAAAAAAGGTATATTCCTTTTTATCCCCATTCAATTTTCTCCAGAGGTCTATCATACCTAAATTTTCTAATATTCTATTCACCTCCTTAACTTCTTTCTTGTTTTATTTTGTGCTTAGATTTATCTAGTTCAGAGAGGGGTAGATTGAGGTCCCCCACTAGTATAGTTTTGCTGTCTATTTCTTCCTGTAACTGCCTGAACTTGTCCTCTAAGAATCTGGATGTTACACCATTTGGTGCATATGTGTTTAACAATATTAATTCATTGTCTATATTTGTTTTTGCTTTGTCTAAAATTAGGATTGCTACCCTTGTTTTTTTTTCTTTTTTTTTACTTCAGTTGAAGCATAGTATATTCTGCTCTAGCCTTTTAACTTTACCCTGTGTGTATTGCTCTTTTTCAAATGTATTTCCTGTAAACAACATATTGTAGGATTATGGTTTTTAATCCATTCTGCTACCCACTTCCATTTTATGGGAGGGTTCATCCCATTCACATTCACAGTTATGATTACTATCTGTTTCTTTCTCTCCATTTCCCTCCCCCCCCCCATTTATGGTTTTCTTTCTGCTTTCTCCTTTTCCCTCCTCAGTAGTGTTTTGCTTTTGACCACAGCCTCCTTCAATCCTGTCTGCCTTCTATTAGTCCTCTCCCTTTTCTTCCCCTTTACACTTACTACTTCTTCCTCCCTTTTATCTCCTCCCCCCTTTTCTTTCCCCTTTTCCCTCCTACTGCCTATAAGGCTAGTTAGATTTCTATACCTAACTGATTATGTTATTCCTTCTTGAGCCAAATCTGATGAGAGTAAGGTTCAAACAATGCTCATTCATCTCCCTTCTTTCCCTCTGCTGTAAAAGGTTTTTGTGCCTTTTTCTGTAATGTAATTTTCCCTTTTCAGTCTCCTCCTTTCCTTTTCTCTCAGTACATTTTCTTAGTTAGATCAGATTAATCCACTTACTTGGATCCATTTAACCCATTTCATTAGATTTCTTTTTATCATTAAATGAAAGTCAACTTATATCCACCCCTTCTGTGTATACCCCTTTAACATGGTGTAATAACAATACAATTTTCAAGAGTTACAAGTGTCATCTTCCCTTGTATGTATGTAAACAGTTTGCCCTTATTAACAACATGTTGTATTTTTCTGTCCCATTTACTTTTTTATGTCTCTCTTGAGACTTGTATTTGAAGATTGAATTTTCTGTTGAGCTCTGGTCTTTTTATCAGGAAGGTTTGGATGTCTCCTATTTCATTGAATATCCATCTCCTCCCCTGAAAGGTCGTGCTCATTTTGATGGGTAGTTGATCCTTGGTTGTCATCCAAGCTCCTTTGCCTTATGGAATATTATATCCCATGCCCTGTGGTCTTTTAATGTAGAAGCTACAATGTCCTGTGTAATCCTGACTGGTTCCATGATATTCAAATTCTTTCTTTCTGGCTACTTGTAGTATTTTCTCATTGACCTGATAATTTTGGAATTTGGCTACTATATTCCTTGGTGTTTTCAATTTGGGATCTCTTTCAGGAGGTGATCAGTGGATTCTTTCTATGGTTATTTTACCCTCTGGTTCTAGGACCTCTGTGCAGTTTTCCTTTTTCATTTCCTGAAAGATACTGTCCTGTCTCTTGTTTTCATCATGATTTTCAGGTAGACCAATACTTTTTAAATTGCCTCTCCTGGATAGATTTTCCAGGTCAGTTGTTTTACCAACGAGGTATTTTACATTTTCATCTATTTTTTCATTCTTTTGTTTCTGTTTGACTGATTCTTGCTCTCTCACAGAGTCATTAGCTTCCATTTGCCCAATTCTAATTTTTTACAAATTGTTTTCTTCTATCAGATTTTGTACCTCCTTCCCCACTTGGCCAATTGTATTTTTTAGGGAATTGTTTTCTTCAGTGTATTTTTTTCCAGTTGGCCAATTGCATTTTTTAAGGACTTGTTTTCTACAGTTAATTTTTGTCCTTCTTTCTGCAAGCTATTGACTCTCTCTTGCATACTTCTCATTTTTTTCTTCTACCTCTCTCATTTGACTTTTAAAATCCTTCTTGAGCTCTTCTAAGAAGGCTTTTTGGGCTTCAGACCAGTTCATATTCCCTTTTGAGGTTGTAGATGTAGGTTTGTTGACAATGTTATCCTTTTCACAATTTCTGCCTTCTCACTGTTCTCATAATATGAATCTATCATACTTTTCTTTTTGCTCATCATATTTGCTTATTTCTTGGCCTTTAAAGAGATTGAGCTCTTCTGCTGGGGAGCAGAGGGCACTGACCCAAGTTTCCTGTGTTGGGATCCTAGGGCCTGGTCACTAATTTTGTGTTCTGGGGCCTCCAATGTTGGCAGTTGGAGGTTGTAGGGTTCTGGCAACTTACCTGGTATTGGGCTAGAATCAGCAACACTGTAACTCTAGGGGTAGGATTGGGTGGTTTGTCCCCTTGAGGTTGTCTGCTTTTCCTTTCCTTTTGCTTTCTTCAGCTCTTTTCTGATGGATGTTGCAGGATGTTTATCCCTCTGAGGCACCTTGGAGTGCTTCACAGAGTTTTGCTGAGACACTGGGAGACTGCGATAGAAGGCTGAGGCCCCTGGTGGTTTTCTGAGTTGGTTTCCACCAGTTCCCCCACCCTCACTTGGCCACTTAGGGGTCCAGGTGTTGGTGTTTGCCTGCTTCACCACCTGGGTTTCAGGATCTCTTCTTGGTATACTGAGGTGGGGCTTTCAGCTAGCTTGCTGGGACACCAACCAAAGAATAAATAGAAAAAAATAGAAAAAGAAACTAAGGTGGTAAATAGAAAATTAGAAAAGTTAGATATAATAGACCTTTGTAGAAAACTGAATGGGAAAAGAAAAGAATATAACTTTTTTCTCAGCAGCACATGGCACTTACACAAAAATTGACACTGTAATAGGGCATAGAAACCTGAAAATCAAATGTAGAAAGCCAGAAATACTCAATGTATTCTTTTTGGATCATAATGCAAAAAAAAATACATTCAACAAAGGGCAATGGAAAGATAGATTAAAAATTAATTGATGGTGATGTTTCCTGACTGAGGTGACAGCCAATGGGCCATCTAGCCAAATATAGGACATTCTAGATTGTAGGGCTATGAAATGAGGTGTGACAGATCAGAGTTGGAAACTCAAAAAATGAAAATCACCTCTAACAAAGAAAAGAGACTTGATTAACTGTGAGCAGATTTCAAAAACTCTTTTTAATGAATGAAAACAAAGAGTTTGGTGCATTTTTTTTGCCTCTGTTAAAAAAATTCATTTAAAGTGACAAAATCTATTTGTTACAGTGAAGGGAGCAGTCATGTGTTCCAGAGGTTACTGGTGCCAGGGATACTAGCTTGAGGGACATCTATTGTGATTCTTTCCATTCTACCATGCATTAGGTTGGGGGACAAAATAGAGTTCTGTCATTCCCTTAGATATGAAGGTTTAGGAACAAAGGGGCTAACTGGAATCTACTATAATGGCATTTGTGAATGGAGATCCAAGGCCCATGACAAAGTGTTGCAGATTAATGGGACTGTTTAGAACATCTTAAGAATATAATCAAGTCCAAGTGGCATATTTAGTATTCTTCCTGACTTTGCAGGTGCTGATAGGAGCCTTCATATCTCACCCTTTCACTTATCCAAGTCCTTTCAATAGTTTTGTTGGCATTGGGCAGCTCCTAACAAGAAGCTAAATAGTCCATGCAATCCTCCCCCCACCCACTCCCAAGGCTGTGATAATGTGTTTGGTGTTCTTCTTTACCTCCCAACCCCCATAAATAACACATATGTATAAAAACAGAGAGTTAGTTAGTCACATTTTTGTAGTCCCTGTAAATGGCATAAGTAGTTGTGATCCTAGCAACCAGATCCCTGCTCATATTTGCATGTAGTGATTAAAGCAAGAAAAAACTTATTCCATTAAAAATATCTTTGGAAAAAAGAGAAAATTAATTGAAAATTAAATAATCTAATTTTAAAGAATAAGTGTATCAAAGAACAAATCATAGAAACAATCAATAATTTCATTAAAGAGAATGACAATAATGAGACAATATATCAAAATTATGAGATGCAGCCAAAACAGTACTTAGGGGAAAATATTTCTCTACATTCTTACATCAACAAAATGGGGAAAAAAAGAACAGATCAATGAATTGGGCAGGCAACCAACTTAAAAAAATTTAAAAAGAACAAATTAAAAATCCTCAATTGAGAAGAAATTGAAAATCCTGAAAATTAAAGTTGAGATTAATTAGATTGAAAGAAAAAAAAAACTATTGAGCTAATAAATAGATTTAGAGTTGGTTTTATAAAAAAACAAACGAACAAACAATAAGATTGAGAAGCCATTGGTTAATTTGATTTAAAAAAAAAAGAAAACCAAATATCCAGTATCAAAAATGAAAAGGGTGAAATCGCCACCAATGAAGAAGAAATTAAAGGAATCATTAAGAAATGTTTTGCCCAATTATATGCCAATAAATCCTATAATCTAAGCAAAATTGATGAATATTTACAAATAAAATTTGTAAATTTTACCATAAAATAAAATAAAATTTTTTAAAAAATAAATTTTGCTATATAAAATTTATATTTATTTATTTTAAATTTGTATTTTAATTCAGTGTATTTTTTCATTAAAAATTTAGTACCAGTGTACTAAAAAATATAATTTATTTAAAATAAATAAATAAATAAATCAAAAAAAATTAAAATAAATAAATGGAATGGTAAAATTTTTACCATAAATTACCTAAATTAACAGTTTAGGAGATAGAATGTATAAATAAGTCTATCTTAGGAAAAGAAATTGAACAAACCATTAATGAACACCCTAAGAAATAAACCTCAGTGGGGCAGCTAGATGGCCAGTGAATAGGGCTCCATGCTTGGAGAAAGGAGGACTTCAATTCAAATCTGGCCTCAGACAATTGACACTTTCTAGCTATATGACCCTGGGAATGTCACTTAACCCCAATTGCCTCACCAAAAAAGCAAAATAAAAAAAAATCATCATCATCATCATTATCATCATCATCATCATCGTCCCTAGGGCTAGATAGGTTCACAAGCAAATTCTACCAAACTTGTAAGGAACAATTAATCCTAATACTATATAAACTATCTGAAAAAAAGGTAGATGAAATAGTCCTGCCAAACTCCTTTTAAGACAGAAATATGGTGCTATTACCTAACCCAGGAAAAGCTAAAAGAGAGAATGAAAATTATATACAAATTTAACTAATGAATATTGATGCTAAAATTCTGAACAGAATACTAACAAGGTGATTAAAGCTATATATCACAAGGACTATACATCATGATCAGGTGGGATTTATACCAGAAATGAAAGGTTTGTTCAATATTAGGAAAACCATCAACATAATCGACCATATCAATAACAAAACCAACAAAAATCATATGATTATCTCAATAGATGCTGACAAAATATTTGACAAAATACAACACCCATTTTTATTAAAAAAAACTAAAGAACACTGAAATAAAGAGAACATTCCTTAAAGTGACAAGCAGTCTCTATCTAAAACCATCAGCAAGCATTATAAGGATAAGCCAGAAGTCTTACCAGTAAGATCAAGGATGAATCAAGGATGCCCATTATCACCACTGTTACTCAATATTGTACTAGAAATGTTAGCTTTAACAATAAGAGAAGAAAAAGAAATTGAAGGAATTAGAATAGACAATGAAGAAAAAAAAGCTGTCACTCTTTCCAAATGATATGATGGCATACTTAAAGAACCCTAAAGAATAAATTGAAAAAAAAATACTTGAACTAATTAACAACTTTAGCAATGTTGCAGGGTATAAAATAAAGCCACATGAATCATCAACATTTCTTTATAATGCCAACAAAACCCAGCAGCAAGAGATAGAAAGAGAAATTCCATTTAAAATAATTGTGGACAGTATTGAATACTTGTGAGTCTGTCTACCTGCCAAGACAAACCCAGGACCTCTATGAACACAATTCTAAAACATTTTTCACACAAATGAAGTTATATATAAACAATTGGAAAAAATATCATTTGCTCATTGTTAGGCTGAGCCAATATATTAAAAAATAATAATTTTGCCTAAAGTAATTTATTAACATCAAAATAATCAAACTATCAAAAATTATTTGATAAAGCTAGAAAAACTAACAACAAATTTCATATATAAGAATAAAAGGTCAAGAATATCAAGGGAATAATGTATCTGTGTATATATGTGTGTGTGTGTATGTATATATATATATGAAGATGACTTAGCAATACCAGATGTCAAACTGTATTATAAAGCAGTAATCATCAAAACTATCTGGTACTGGTTAAGCAATAGAGTGGTGGATAAGTGGAATACACAAGACACAGTAGGCAATCACCATTAGAAACCTAGTGTTTGAAAAACCCAAAGACTCCACCTTTCAGGATAAGAACTCACTATTTGACAAAAAACTGCTGAGAAAATTAGAAAATAGTATGGCTAGGGATAGATCAACATCACACACCACTTATGAAGATTAGATCAAAATGGATGCATGATATAGACATAAAGGGTGACACCATAAGCAAACTAAAAGAGCAAGAAATAGTCTCTGTCAGAACTATGAGAAGGGGAAGAAATCAGAACCAAACAAGAGAGAAAGAGAATTATGAAATGTAAAATAGATAATTTACATATTAAATTAAAAAGGTTTTGTACAAACAAAAGTAAATGAAACCAAGATTAGAAGGAGAGCAGAGAGCTGGGAAACAATCTTTACAATTAAGTGTCTCTGAAAAAAGCCTCATTTCTCAAATATATACAGAACTAAGTCAAATTCATAAGAATGCAAGCCATTCCTTAATTGATAAATGGTCAAAGGATATGAACAGATAGTACTGAGATAAAGAAAACAAAGCTACATATAGGCATATTAAGAAATGTTCTAATTTTTTTCTTAGATCAATGCAAATTAAAACACCTCTGAGGTACCAACTCACACCTGTTCTATTGACTAAGATGACAAAAGAGGAAAATGATAAATGTTGGAAAGGATGTGGGAAAATTGGGACATTGATGCACTGTTGGTGTAATTGTGAATGAGCCAACCATTCTGGAGAGCAATTTGGAACTATGCCAAAAAAGCAATCAAACTGTGTATACTCTTCGATTCAGCAATACCACTATTAGGTCTGTATCCCAAAGAGATCATATAAAAGGGAAAAAGACCTACATGTCCAAAATATTTATAGAAGCCCTTTTCATGGTGGCAAAATATTGGAAATAGAGAGGATACCCATTAATTGAGGAACGACTGAATAAGCTAAGGTACAAGAATGTAATGAAATACTATTGCGCTATAATAAATGATGAGCAGCAATTAGCTCCCAGAAACACCTGGAAAGACTTGCATGAATTGATGCAAAGTCAAATGAGCAGAACCAGTAGCACATTGTAAATAGTGACAGTAGCAATGTACAATGATCAACTATGATTGACTTAGCTCTTTTCAGCAATACAATGATCCAAAACAATTCTGAGACTCAAGGCAGAAAATGCTATCCACGTCCAAAGATGGAACTATGGAGTCTGAATGCAGATCAAAGCATATTATTTTCACTTTTTTCTGGGTTTTTGTGACTTTTCTTTTTTGTTCTGTTTCTTCTATCATAACATTGCTAATATTGAAATATGTTTCCATAACTGTAACCTATATCAGATTTCTTTCCATCTTGGGGCAGGTGGAAGGAAAGGAGGGAAGGAGAAAACTTTGGAACTCACAATCTTATAAAAATGAATGTTGAAAACTATCTTTACATGTAATTGGAAAAATTAAAATACTATTTACAAAAAAAATTAAAAAAAACTAAAGCACTAAATAATTTGCAAGGACCTAATAGAGAGATTCTATAACAAGGCAGCGTGGTTCTATAGAAAGCATGCTGGATTCAGAGTCAAAACACTTGAGTTCGTATTCCAGTTCTGCTATTTACAACCTCTGTGACCTTAGGCAAGTTACTTAAGATTTCTGGGTGGTTGTTCATGGGTAAAATGAGAGTGTTGTATTGTATGACCTCTAACATTCCTTCCAGCTCTATTTATGATTCTTGTATGTTCTAACATTGCAGAAGGTCACTGAAAAAAATTAGCTTTTTTTTGAGGTAATTAGTTATTACAGTGGATAGAGCACTGAACCCCTGGTGTCAGGAAGACCCATGTTTAAATCCAGCCTCATATACTTGATAGCTGTATGGTAATGAGAATAGATTCTGTTTGGCTTCATTTCCTTGATTTTAAAATGAGCAAAACAATAGTATCTGTCTCCTAGGAAGGTTGTGAGGATAAATCAAATAAGATAACATTTGTAAAGCACTTAAGACAGTATTCAGAACATAGTAGGTACTATATGAACATTAAGTACTATTATTATTATTATTATTTTGTTTTTAAGTATAATTGTAGGTCATTTTCTAATATTTTTCATTTATAGATCAGACCAGTTTATTTTAGATAACTTCTGTACTGTATGATGAATGTTTTTATACTAATATCTTTTTTATCTGTTTGTCTATCATGGATACTATACATGAGCACTATGAATGCTAAATGCTTGTGTAATTGGGAGGCTGACAAGTTCAGGTTAATGTATTCAAAATTATAGTTTGGATCGTCCCATGATATTGACTAGCAGAGGTATGAGTATAGACAGGTCATCAGGTCATAGGTGAGCTAGGAATATCCAGTGACCAGAATAAGAGGTGACATTCCATTTGAAACTATTGAAATAGTTACAAGTACAACCAGACATAATGTTAGTATTTATGCAAGTGATTTGCATCTTTATGTAATTATGTAGGTTCATTAATGCTTGTATTTTAACTAATTGATTCTGTTAAGTATACAAAGGTTTGCTGTTCATTTCTGCTTGTGTTGCTATGCTGTATGTTTTGTTACATTTTTAGACATGCTGATGTTATTATTCCTTTAATAATTTGTTGTTTCCAATGACCACTGCTGAGTTTTGCAAATTTGCTGGCATATTGAATGCAGCACTTTAACAGCATCAACTTTTAGGATTTTAAATAACTCACCTGGAATTCTGTCACTTCCACTAGCCTTATTGTTAGCAATGTTTCCTAAGGCCCACTCAACTTCAGTCTCCAGGATATCTGACTCTAGATTAGTACCCTCACCACCATTGGTGATAAAACCTTTCTTATGTGGTTCTTTTGTATATTCTTTCCATCTTTTCATAATCTCTTCTAATTCTATTTAGTCTCTATCATTTTTTAAATTTTATAATACTCATTTTTCCATGAAACATTCCCTTGATATCTCTAATTTTCTTAAAGAGATCTCTCACTTCCGCTTCCATGAGCCAAGATGGCAGAGTAAAAAGGTAGTTGCTCTCACCCTCCCCTATCAACCTCTGAAAACCCAGAAAATATCACCCCAGAAAAAACCCTGGAACAGCTGAACCAGAAGAAAGACAGGGTGCAGCAGTGCAGTAGCCCAGGTAGCTAGAGGGAATAATGGGAAAGGCCCCTCTTACCCTGGTGAAGGGGAGCAGTACAGGACTGGGAGTTGCCCAGCCAGCTAGTGGAAAGACCCACTTTAGCACAACAGGAGGAGACTCTAGTGCCTCGGCATTCTATAGCAAACGAATCTCCCAGTGCCTTAGCAAAAATAAGGGAAGCAGCACTACAAAGGGTCCCAGGCAGATAAGTACCCTGCAGCATTCGTCTGAAAGGAGCTAAAGAAAGCAACCTAGAGTTGCCCAAAAGTTCCAACCTTGTTGATTCCAGTCCAAGATCAGGTAAGCTGTCAGAACCTTACATACTCCAACAGCTCACCAGGAGGAGATCCCAAAGCCCAGGTGATTGAGCAGGCAAACACCAACAGCTGGACCTCCAAGTGCCTCAGTGAGGGTGGGGGAACATGGAAACCAGCTCATAAAACCACCAGGTGCCTTGGTGTTCTACAACAAAGAAGTCTCCCAGTGCCTCAACAGAACTAAGGGAGGCAGTATTGCAAGGGGCCCCAAGCAGATAAACACTCAGCAGGACCCATCTAAAAGGAGCTAAACAAAGCTAAAGGAAAGGAAAAGCAGGCAACCTAGATTTGCCTGAATGTCCCAGCCTTGCTGATTCCAGCCCAACACCAGGTAAGCTGACAGAACCATACAGCCTCCAATTGCCAACATAAGAGGCCCCAACACACAAAGCCAGTGACCAAGACCTAGGCTCCCAACAGAAGAAGCTTGGGTCAGTGCCTTCTGCTCCCCAGCAGGAGAGCTTAATCTCTTTAAAAACTAGGAAATAAAGAAACACCATGAGTAAAAAGAAATGTACAATAGATTCATATTATGGGAAGAGTGACGATCAAAACAGAAATTCTGAAGAGGACAACCTTACCATCAAACCCGCATCTGCAGCATCAAAAGGGAATTTTAACTTAGAAGAGGTCAAGAAGGATTTTAAAAGTCAAATGAGAGAGGCAGAGGAGTCCTTAAAAAGTACAGTTGGACAATTGGAAAAAAAAGTACACTGAAGAAAACAAATCCCTTAAAAATACAATTGACCAATTGGAGAAGAAAGTACAAAATCCAACAGAAGAAAACAATGTGTTAAAAATTAGAATTTAACAAATGGAAACTAATGACTATGAGAGAGCAAGAATTGGTCAAACAGAAACAAAAAAAAAGAAAAAATAAATGAAAACATAAAATACCTCATAGGTAAAACAACTGACCTGGAAAATCGATCCAGGAGAGACAATTTAAAAATTATAGTCCTACCTGAAAATCATGATGAAAAAAAGAGCCTGGACAATATTCTTCAGGAAATCATAAAGGAAAACTGCCTTGCAATCCTAGAACCAGAAGGTAAAATAGCTATAGAAAGAATCCACCACTCCCCACCTGAAAGAGACCCCAAATTGAAAATGCCAAGGAATATAATAGTTAAATTCCAAAATTACCAGATTAAAGAGAAATAACTGCAAGCAACCAGAAAGAAACAATTTAAATATCATGGAACCACAGTCAGGATTACACAGGACCTTGCAGCCTCTACATTAAAAGACCGTAGGGCATGACACATGATGTCCCATAAGGCAAAGAAGTTTGGAATGCAGCCAAGGATTAACTACCCAGGGAAAATGAGTGTGATTTTTCAGGGAAGGAGATGGATATTCAATGAAATAGAGGACTTTCAAACCTTCCTGATAAAAAGACCAGAGCTCAACAAAAAATTTGATCTTCAAGTACAAGATTCAAGACAGACATAAAAAGGTAAATAGGTCAGAAAGATACAATATGTTGTTAATAAAGGCAAAATGTTTACATCCCTACAAGGGAAGATGACACTTACAACTCTTGAGAACTGTATTGTTATTATACTATGTTAAAGTAGTATACCTAAAGGGGGTGGATATAAGTTGACTTTGATGTAATGATAAAAAAAAATCAATCAAGTGGGTTAAATGGATCCAAGTAAGTGGATTAGTCTGATCTAAGAAAATGTACTGAGAAAGGAAGAGGCAGACAAGAGTAAATTACATTACAGGAAAAGACACATAAACCTATTAGAGCAGAGGTAAAGAAGGGAGGGGGATGAGCATTGTTTGAACCTTACTCCTAACAGATTTGGCTCAAGAAGGGAATAACATAATCAGTTGGGTACAGAAATCTAACTTGCACTATAGGCAATAAGAGGGAAAAGGGGAAATAAAAGGGAAGGGAATAGAAAGGAGGGAAGAAACAATAGGGGTAAAAGAGAAGAAAGGGCAAAGGGATAACAGAAGGGAGGTGGGACTGAAAGAGGCAGTGGTCAAAAGCAAAACACTAGGGAGGAGGGGAAAGAAGAAAGGAGAAAGAAAATCATGAATGGGGAGGGGGGGAAGGATGAAAAAAAGACACAAATAGTAATCATAACTGTGAATGTGAATGGGATGAATGCTCCCATAAAAGGGAAGCATATAGCAGAGTGGATTAAAAACCATAATCCTACAATATGTTGCTTACAGGAAACACATTTAAAAAAGTGACACATACAAGGTAAAGGTAAAAGGCTGAAGTAAAATACATTATGTGTCAGCTGCAGTAAAAAAAAAAACAGGGGTAGCAATCCTGATCTCAGACAAAGCAAAAGTAAAAATAGATCTTATCAAAAGAGATAAGGAAGGTAACTACATCCTGCTAAAACGTACCATAGACAATGAAGTAATATCATCACTAAACATATATGCACCAAATGGTATAACACCCAAATTCTTAGAGGACAAGTTCAGGGAGTTACAGGAAGAAATAGACATCAAAACTATATTGGTGGGGGACCTCAATCTCACCCTCTGTGAACTAGATAAATCTAACCACAAAATAAAAAAGAAAGGAATTAAGGAAGGGAATAGAATATTAGAAAATTTAGGTATGATAGACCACTGGAGAAAACTGAATGGAGATAGAAAGGAATATACTTTTTTTTCTCGGCAGTACACGGCACATACACAAAAATTGACCATGTACAAGGGCATAAATACCTCACAATCCAATGCAGAAAGGCAGAAATATTAAATGCATCCTTTTCAGATCATGACGCAATAAAAATTATATGTAATAAAGGGACATGGAAAGATAGACTAAAAATAATTGGAAACTAAATAATCTAATCCTAAAAAACGATTGGGTCAAACCACAAATCATAGAAACAATTAATAATTTCATTCAAAAGAATGACAATAATGAGACAACATACCAAAACTTATGGGATGTAGCAAAAGCAGTTCTTAGGGGGAGTTTTATATTTCTAAATGCTTACATAAATAAAATAGAAAAAGAGGAGATCAATGAATTGGGCATACACCTAAAAAACTAGAAAAAGAACAAATTAAAAATCCTCAATTAAACACCAAATTAGAAATATTGAAAACCAAAGGAAAAATTAATAAAATTGACATTAAGAAAACTATTGAACTAATAAATAAAACTAAGAGGTGATTTAAAAAAAAACAATAAAATAGATAAACCTTTGGTTAATCTAATTAAAAAAAGGAAGAAGAAAACCAAATTACTAGTATCAAGAATGAAAAGGGTGAAGCTACCACCAAGGAAGACGAAATCAAAACAAGAATTAGAAATTATTTTGCCCAACTATATGCCAATAAATTTGACAATCTTAATGAAATGGATACATAATTACAAAACTATAAATTGCCCAGATTAACAGAAGAGGAAATAAAATACTTAAATAACCCCATCTCAGAAAAAGAAATTGAACAAGCCATTGACAAACTCCCTAGAAAAAAATCTCCAGGGCCAGATGGATTTACATGGGAATTCTATCAAACATTTAAAGAACAATGAATTCCAGTACTATATAGACTATTTGGTAAAATAGGTGAAGAAGGAGTCTTACCAAATTCCTTTTATGATACAAATATGGTGCTTATACCTAAATCAGGAAGAGTCAAAACAGAGAAAGAAAATTATAGACCAATTTTTCTAATGAATATAGATGCAAAAATTTTAAACAAAATATTATCAAATAGATTACAGCAACTTATCACAAAAATAATACACTATGACCAGGTAGGATTTATACCAGGATTGCAGGGCTGGTTCAAAATAAGGAAAACTATCAGCATAATTCATTGTATCAACACCAAAACTAACAGAAACCACATGATCATCTGCATAGATGCAGAAAAAGCTTTTGAGAAAATACACCTATTCCTATTAAAAACAATAGAAATCGTAGAAATAAATGAAGTCTTCCTTAAAACAATAAATAGCATCTATTTAAAACCCTCAGCAAGCATAATATGTAATGGGGACGAGTTAGAAGCATTTCCAATAAGATCAGGGGTGAAACAACGATGTCCATTATCACCACTTTTATTCAACATCATATTGGAAATGTTAGCTTTAACAATAAGAAAAGAAAAAGACATTGAAGGTATTAGAATAGGCAAAGAAGAAACAAAGGTATGACTCTTTGCAGAAGACATGATGATATACTTACAGAATCCCAGAGAATCAAGTAAAAAAGTACTTGAAATAATAAACAACTTTAGCAAATTTGCAGGCTATAAAATAAACTCACATAAATCACCAGCATTTCTATATATTACCAACAAAGCCCAACAACAAGAGATAGAAAGAGAAATTCCATTTAAACTTACTGTAGACATCGTAAAATATTTAGGAGTCTACCTCCTGAAACAAACCCAGGAACTCTATGAACACAATTACAAAACACTTTTCACGCAAACAAAATCATATCTAAATAATTGGAAAAACATCAGTTGCTCATGGGTAGGCCAAGCTAGTATAATAAAAATGACAATTCTACCTCAGCTAATTTACTTATTCAGTGTCATACCAATCAAACTACCAAAAAATTATTTTTTAGAGTTAGAAAAAATAATAACAAGATCCATTTGGAAGAACAAAAGGTCCAGAATATCAAGAGAAGTAATGAAAAGAAATGCAGGGGAAGGTGGCCTAGTCATTCCAGATGTTCAATGGTATTATAAAGCAGCAATCATCAAAACTGCTTGGTACTGGCTAAGAAATAGAGTGGTGGATCAGTGGAATAGGTTAAATATACAAGACACAGTAGTCGATGGCTATAGTAATGTATTATTTGATAAACCCAAAGACCCCAGCTTCTGGGATAAGAACCCACTCTTTGAGAAAAACTGCTGGGAAAACTGGAAAAGAGTACAGCAGAAACTAGGCATAAACCAAAATCTCACAACATATACCAAAATTAAGTCAAAATGGGTACATGATTTAGATATAAAGGCTGATACTATAAGCAAACTGGGAGAGCAAGGAATAGTTTACCTGTCAGATCTAAGAATTTATGACCAAACAGGAGATAGAGAACATTATGAAAAGAAAATAGATAATTTTGATTGCATTAAATTGAAAAGTTTTTGCACAAACAAAGCCAATGCAATTAAGATTAGAAGGAAGGTAGAAAATTGGGAAAGAATTTTTACATCCAGTCTCTCTGATAAGGGCCTCATTTCTAAAATATATAGAGAATTAAGTCAAATGTATATGAATACAAGCCATTCCCCAATTGATAAATGCTCAAAGGATATAAACAGACAGTTCTCAGATGAAGAAATTACAGCCATCTATAATCATATGAAAAAATGCTCTAAATCACTATTCATTAGAGAAATGCAAGTCAAAACAACTCTGAGGTACCACATCACACCCATCAGAATGGCCAACATGATGAAACAGGAAAATGATAAATGTTGGAGAATATGTGAAAAAATTGGTACAGTAATGCATTGTTGGTGGAGTTGTGAAAAGATCCAACCATTTCAGAGAGCAATTTGGAACTATGTCCAAAGAACTATAAAAATGTGCATACCCTTTGACCCAGCACTAGCACTTCTAGGGCTATATCCCAAAGAGATCACACAAACAGGAAATGACCTCCATGTACAAAAATATTCATAGCAGCTCTTTTTGTGGTGGCAAAGAATTGGAGATTGAGAGGATGCCAATCAACTGGTCAAGTTGTGCTATATGAATGTGATGGAATACTATTGTGCTATAAGAAATGATGAACAGGCTGACTTCAGAAAAACCTGGAAAGACTTGTATGGTCTGATGCTGAGTGAAGTGAGCAAAACCAAGAAAACATCGTACACAATAACAGCCATGTTGTGTGATGACTAATATTGATAAACTTAACCCTTCCTGGCAATACAAGGATCTAAGACATCTCCAGAGGCCTTGTGATGGAAAATGCAATCCACATCCAAGGAAAGAACTGTGGAAGTTGAATTGCTATTTTTTTTCTCTTCTGTTGAGTTTTGTTTCCTCTTTCTGATGGTTCCTCCTATTGGTTTTAATTTTCACTTACAACATCACAAATGTGAAAATATATTTAATATGAATGTAAATGTATAGCCTATATCAGATTGTAGCACTGTCTTGGGGAGGGGGAGAAAAAATTTTAAACTCAAAAGCATATGGAAGTGATTGTTGATAAATCAAAATAAATTAATAAAAAAATAGATCTCGTCTTTCCCACTCTATTGTTTTGCTACTTATTTATTTAAATAATTAATTTATTTTTAGTTTTCAATGTTCACTTCCATAAGATTTTGAGTTTTTATATTTCCTCCCTCTCCCTCTCCTCTGCCCTCGCCAAGATGGCAGGTAATTTGATATAGGCTCTACTTATACATTCATATTAAGCATATTTTAACATTAGTCATGATGTATAAAAGAATTAGAACTAATGGGAGGAACCACGAGAATGAAAAAATAAAACAAAACAACCAAAGAAAAGGACAGCAAATAGCATGCTTCCATCTGCATTCAGACTCCATGGTTCTTTTCTGATAGCACTTTCTATCATGAGTCTTACGGAGTTGTCTTAGATCCTTGCATTGCTGAGAAGAGCTAAGTGTTTCACAGTCAGTCATTGCACAATATGGCTATTACTGTGTACAGTGTTCTCCTGGTTCTGCTCATTTCACTCAGCATCAGTTCATATAAGTCTCTACAGGTTTTTCTGAAGTCTACCTGCTCATCATTTCTTATAACTCAACGGTATTCCATTACATTCATGTACCACAACTTGTCCAGTCATTCCCCAATTGATGGGCATCTCCTCAATTTCCAATTCTTTGCCTTCACACAAACAGCTGCTGTAAATATTTTTGTATATGTGGGTCCTTTTCCCATTTTTTATGATCGCTTTGAAATACAATCCTAGAAGTGGTATTGCCAGGTCAAAAGGTATGAACAATTTTATAGCCCTTTGGGCATAGTTCCAAATTGCTCTCCAGAATGGCTGGATCAGTTCACAGCTCCACCAACAATGTATTAATGTTCCAGTTTTCCCACAAGTTTTCCAACATTTATCATTTTCCTGTTTTGTCATGTTAGCCAATCTGATAGGTGTGATGTAGTACCTCAGAATCATTTTGAATTGCATTTCTCTAATCAATAGTGATTTAGAACATTTTTTCATATGACTATAGATAGGTTTAGTTTCTTCCTCTGAAAGCTGCCTGTTAATATCCTTTGACCATTTATTGATTGGGGAATGACTTGTGTTCTTATAAATTTGACTCAGTTCTCTATAAATTTTAGAAATGAGGCCTTTATCAGAAACACTGGTTATAAAAATTCTTTCCCAGTTTTCTGCTTTCCTCCTAATCTTGGATGCCATGGCTTTGTTTGTAATTTTACAATTTAATGTAACCAAAATTATCCATTTTGCATTTCATAATGTTCTCTATCTCTTGTTTGGTCATAAATTCTTCCATTCTCCATAGATCGGAAAACTAAACTATTCCTTGCTCTTCTTGTTGAAGTAATTTTTTTCAAATGATGCTTTGTATTGTTCTTATGTTGCTCTTCTGTATATTTTGTAGGCCTTTAGATGTTATTGCTTTAATTTTCTTTAATGTTATTCATGTTTATGTCTTATCGATATGTAAGTATTGCTTTGACATATTCATGTGTTAATTTTTCAATGTATATCTATAGTCACTGAAGAAACATGGCATGTTATGCTTCGCATTTGCCATGTCTGTTTCAAGTATTGTTGATAGTATTCCGGGACACTCGATAAATCATCATTGTCATGTTAAGAGCTATTGTGTATTTTGACACTATGCTATGTAATTCCTGATGCAATTTTTAATGTAGATGATTTTGCAAGTGACTGCAAAATTATGAACCTCGGGGAAGATAGCCTTATTAGTCCATGTGTTAAAGCTAATCTCTAATCCCTACCCACAGTAGCAGGACTAGGTCTACAGAGAGTGGCTATTAATCCCTTCTCAAGGTTTTAGGGGTTCCTCAAATGTTGGTTAATGTCTTTCTAATATTCGTTATCTTCCTTTACTTCTCCCATGCTTCTCCTATGATTATTAGTTGATATCAGTCATAGACAACTAATTAGTTTCTAAAAAAGTTATGCTATTGAGATGATGAAGTAAGAACAGTTGGTATAAAACATCCTCCTCAGTGTCTGTGATACAATCTATGCCTCAACCCTTCTCCTTTATCCCATAACATTAAGATTTGAGAACATGCATGGCAAAAGGGCAATTCATAGCTCTTCATTGCTAGAAGTAATTTTTCCCTACCATTGTGGGTCTACTCATGAAGGACTCATCAGGAATGATGGAGATTTCTTCTAGGTTCCAGATTCTAGAAATTGACTCTCTCCAGTATATATAGTTTGTCTGTCACTCCAGATATTGACATTGCCACCAGCTTCTGATAATCTGGAAATATTTCTAGTAGGCTGAAGAGAACCTTTAAATATTCTAGCCCTCAGAATTTCACATGGTCCTCCTCCATTCAAGGTTTGGGACGGGGAGTAATTCCTTCTCATGGGGTTGGCTAGAATTGATCTCTCCTGACTCACTATTGAAATAATAATGGGTTCTGAACTGACTTATTATTTCATCAAAGACTCACAAGCTGTAACTGAATCTTGTCAGCCAATACCAGTATACCTCCTATGGTTCATAATTCTGTTTTATTCAATGG
Source organism: Vombatus ursinus (assembly GCF_900497805.2). Classification (NCBI taxonomy): domain Eukaryota; kingdom Metazoa; phylum Chordata; class Mammalia; order Diprotodontia; family Vombatidae; genus Vombatus; species Vombatus ursinus. The sequence goes on from NW_020954579.1 coordinate 21,450,183, forward strand.
CTTTCAAGGACTTCTCAATCCAGGCAAATATTTTCAATTATGGATTGATTTAATATAGGTGTTCTCATTTGGGTAAGGTAACTACTTTAATTGGGATGAAGTAATTGACTCAACAATCCCCTACCCTTACACTGGAAATTTGCCTCGCAAAGCAACTTAAGTTTCTAAAAACCTGATATCTGTGATTCTTACTGGCTTGGAAGAAGATACAACTATCACAGGATAAGAACTAAATGATGGTATTTTCCACTATTGCAGAAAATTTTAAAACTATGGGAAGAACATCTTGAAGAGAGTAAATGGCAGCAGGGGGAGCTGATGACTATTAAATTCATTCTCTCTGTATAAATATAACAAGCATAAGCTCAAGACTAATATAATATAATATAGATCAGTAGATAGATGTTATAATTTGTTCTTTCCAAAGTTTTTTTTTTAGTACTCAAGTATATACATGGATTGCAAAGAAAGAAATATTTATCTACCATAAGCCCTGAATACTAACCATCCTTAGTCTATTCTTCTAGAATTTCTTTCATATAATTTTATTTCTATTCACCATCAGTTCATAGAGACTGGGGACTCAGTCAATGGCATGCCATCTAATAACACAATGAGATTTTTTTTGTTTCATTTTTTGAAATGAAAATGCCATTTCAGATATTTTCCTATTCTGTTTAGGAAAAAAAAAGATGGAAACAACAATTTTCATAGACATGTGGTTTCCTGAAAGGTCATTTGTTCTAGAATATATATTCCAACTTAAAAAAAAACCACAAAATTTTAAATATTCAAAATAAAATTAGAAAAATCACACCCTTTTCAAGCAAAAGAAACACGAAAAGATGTGTTCTTCAATAATTAGAATCATCATGATGTAAATTCTACTCACAACATGTTTGATACTAGTTGTAGAATCATTAGTTTCCTGTTATTTCTGAAAGAGAGGAAATAAAGGAAAGGGTGAGGGAGCGAAGTTTAGCAGTGCTAGATCTTGTACGGTAGTATATGACAGTGATTATTGAGACAGTTTGGTATTTCCTGAGAAGTAGAGGGTTGGATCAGTGGAATAGAGTAAACATGTAATTTACAGCAATGGATAAGCACAATAGTCTTGTGCTCCACAAGTGCAAAGACTTAGAATTTTGGTATAGTAATTCATTATTTGGTGGAGATTGTTAGGAAATTTGGAAAACAATGTGGCAGGGACCAGGCATTGACCAATGTCTTCCACCATTTAGCAAGTTAAGGTGGGAATGGATGCATGACCTAGATCTAAAGAGAAGTTTTACAGAAAAATTAGAAAAGTATGCAACATATTATTTAGTAGACTTATAGATAGGTGAACAATTTGTGAATGAGCAAGAGATATAGCAGAGTTGAGTAAAGAATAGATAATTTCAATTAAATTAAATTTTTAAAAATTGTACAAATGGAATAATCTTGGCCAAGACCAGAGGGAAAACAGGAAATTTAGAGGAGATTTCTACAGTTTACCAAATAAAGGCCTCATGTCTAAAATACATAAAGAACTTTGTCAGATCTATAGGAATGTAAGTCATTACCCAATTGATGAATTGTCAAGAGATATAAAAAAGTAGTTTTCTGATGAAGAAAGCAAAACAATTTATAGTCATATAAGAACCAATAGGAGGAACCACCAGAAAGAGGAAACAAACAAATAGGAGAAGAAAAAAAACAGAAGAAAAAATAGCAAATAGTATGCTTCAAATCTGCATTCAAACTCCATAGTTCTTTCTTCTTTGTGGATAGCATTTACCATCATGAGGCCTTTGGAGATGTCTTAGATCCTTGTATTGCTGAGAAGAGTTAAGTCCATCAACATTAATTATCATACAACGTGGATGTCACAGTGTACTACATTCTCCTGATTCTGCTCACTTCACTCAGCATCAGACCATACAAGTCTTTCTAGGTTTTTCTGAAGTTCACCTGCTCATCATTTCTTATAGCACAATAGTATTCCATTACATTCATATACCACAACTTGTTCAGCCATTCCACAATTGTTGGGCATCCTCTCAATTTCCAATTCTTTGCCACCACAAAAAAGAGCTGCTATAAATATTTTTTGTACATGTGGGCCATTTTCCCATTTGTATGATCTCTCTGGGATACAGCCCTAGAAATGCTATTGCTGGGTCAAAGGGTATGCACATTTTTAGAGCCCTTTGGGCATAGTTTCAAATTGCTTTCCAAAATGGTCGGATCATTTTGCTACTCCACCAACAATGCATTATTATTCCAGTTTTCCCACATCTTCTCCGACATTTATCATTTTCCTGTTTTTCATGTTGGCCAATCTGATAGGTATGATGTGGTAACTAAGAGTGGTTTTGATTTGCATTTCTCTAATCAATAGCTATTTAGAAAATTTTTTCATATGACTATATATGGCGTCAATTTCTTCATCTGAAAACTGTCTGTTCATATCCTTTAACCACTTATCAATTGGGGAATGGCTTGTATTCTTATAAGTTTGACTTAATTCTTTATATATTTTAGAAATGAGGCCCTTATCAGAGAGACTGGTTGTAAAAATTCTTTCCCAATTTTCTACTTTCCTTCTAATCCTGGTTGCATTGTCTTTGTTTGTGCAAAAACTTTTCAATTTAATGAAATCCAAATTACCCATTTTGTATTCTATACTGCTCTCTATCTCTGGTTTGGACATGAATTCTTCTGTTCTCCAAGAATCTGATAGATAAACTATACTTTGCTCTCCCAGTTTGCTTATAGTATAAGCCTTTATATCTAAATCATGAACCCATTTTGACTTTATTTTGGTATAGGGTGTGAGATTTTGGTCTATGACCAGTTTCTGCCATATTCTTTTCCAGTTTTCCCAACAGTTTTTGTCAAAGAGTGAGTTCTTATCCCAGAGGCTGGGGTCTTTGGGTTTATCAAATAGTAGATTACCATAGTCATTGATGACTGTGTCTTGCATACTTAACCTATTCCACTGATCCACCACTTTATTTCTTAGCCAGTACCAAGAAGTTTTGATGACTGCTGCTTTATAATACAATTTAAGATCTGGAATGGCTAGGCCACCTTCCCTGCATTTCTTTTTGTTAGTACACTTAATATTCTGGACCTTTTGTTATTCCAAATGAATCTTATTTTTTTTCTAGCTCTATAAATAGTTTTGTTAGTTTGATTAGTATGGCATTAATAAATAAATTACCTTAGATAGAATTGTCATTTTTATTATATTAGCTCGGCCTACCCACGAGCAACTGATGTTTTTCCAGTTACATAGATCTGACTTTATTTGTGTGAAAAGTGTTTTGTAATTGTGTTCATATAGTTCCTGGTTTTATTGTGGGAGGTAAACTCCTAAATATTTTATAATGTCTACAGTAACTTAAAATGGAATTTCTCTTTCTATCTCTTGCTGTTGGGCTTTGTTGGTAATATATAGAAACGGCAATGATTTATGTGGGTTTATTTTATAGCCTGCAACTTTGCTAAAGTTGTTTATTATTTCAAGTAGTTTTTGCTTGATTCTCTAGGATTCTCTAAGTCTATCATCATATTATCTGCAAAGAGTGATAGCTTTGTTTCTCTTTTGCCTATTCTAATACCTTCAATTTGTTTTTCTTCTCTTATTGCTAAAGCTAATGTTTCCAGTATGATATTGAATAACAGTGGTGATAATGAACATCCTTATTTCACTCCCAATCTTATTGGAAATACTTCTAGCTTGTTCCCATTACATATGATGCTTGCTGAAGGTTTTAGGTAGGTGCTACTTATTATTTTAAGGAAGACTCCATTCATTCCTATGTTTTCTAGTGTTTTTAATAGGAATGGGTGTTGTATTTTCTCAAAAGTTTTTTCTGCATCTATGGAGATGATCATGTGGTTTCTGTTAGTTTTGGTGTTGATATGCTCAATTATGCTGATAGTTTTCCTAATATTGAACCAGCCCTGCATTCCTGGTATAAATCCTTCCTGGTCATAGTGTATTATTCTTCTGATAATTTGCTGAAATCTATTTGCTAATATTTTATTTAAAATTTTTACATCTGTATTCATTAGGGAAAATGGTCTATAATTTTCTCTCTGTTTTGACTCTTCCCAGTTTAAGTATCAACACCATATCTGTATCATAAAAAGAATTTGGTAAGACTCCTACTTTACCTGTTTCCCCAAATACTCTATATGGTATTGAAATTAATTGTGTAAATATGCCCTATTTGTGTCTAACAGTAGCCATCTCTATCTTTGGTCGGAGTCGGGGAATGAAGAAAAAAAAAGAAATTTACATGATCATTTCATTGTATATTTGAAAGGAATAGCAACCTGGGCATAATAGATTTGCAGTTTCATGTGCAATCATCTTTGTTATTGTACTATGTTATGGAAGTGCTTGTTTTGTTCCATAAATTAAAAAAAAACAAAATACACATTCTCAGAGACAGACAGACTGAGGATTTGAAACTTTTGATGCATACAAGTTAATCTTGAATAATATATATATTTCTTTTTCTAAAATTGTCCTCAGTTGGACCAGTTCATAAGAGGTGAGTTAATCCCACCTTGATTTGGTAAGATAAGAAGCAATGTTCAATCTGAGGTTGCTCCATGGAACAGAAATGACCCAGAACCATGGCTTATCTTGTTTAGAAGGCAGGCTCATCTGTTTTATTGTTAGATAACAAAAACCTATGTGCCCGAAACATCTGTAAGCTGTGTTCATTTTTTACTCTGACATTGACTAAAATCTTTCCATTAGGAGAGTTTATACCAAGTAGAATTAGGCAGTAGTTCCTAGTCCAAACACATACCCCTTCATTTCCTCTAATTTTATGCAATGTAAATAAATACTCAGTGGTGCTCAGAGGCTACTGGAAAACTGAATGCCTATCATGTGTTCTAAATAAGGCACTCTGGAAGAAAGGATTGCCTTGAAGCTGAGGAAAGTAATTGTCAGTTACTAAACAGAAAGGTCAAAAAGAGTAAGTGGACTTTTTCCTGTATTTGTCTGTGAGAATAAACATAATGAAAAAAATGTTCCAGTATAAAAGAAAATATTCAAACAAAGTAAAAGTTTTGAGAAAATTGATTTCCATTATAAAATTTATTTAAATTGAAAACTCATGGTTAAAATTAACTACATACAATTCCATTTTAATTGGAGTTCCTTTCATTTTGGAAAGTGACATTCAGAGTATTTCAATTGTACTCCTCATTATACATTTTGAACTTGCTGTATTGCTGACAGATTAAAGATAAAAAGATTGTTTTATGGAGAAATTGGCCCTTCAACTGGATTTAAGATTTGCATAAAATGTCATTGAGCAATTTTCTAATATGTGAAGTAAGGTACTTAACCATGGTTTCAAATTATTAAATACCCTAGTGATATATGAGATTAACCGAGAGAGTGTAGTCAACATTATCATGAAAATAGGTTATCCTAATCTAAGATACCTTTTAGCACACTAAAGCAAATTTCCAATATTTAATTCTATAATCCTCAAGTTGGAAAAGTTCATCTCCTCAAGTCCCTTGCCCCCAATAAAGAGAATTTCCAATGAACTGGGAGGAATTGCCTTACACTTTATAAATTGCTAACTAATATTGTCTTATGAACAACTTGTGAAATAAAATTGTATGTAACTATTGCACAAAAGCTTACAATCCTAAAATATTACAGGTGACTTTTGTCCATTTCTGAATAATTCCTTCACAAAGGAAATGTCTTATTTATAATAACCGGTATGAGGTCTTCAAAGTATTTTCCAAATCTCATTCAAATATTACAATATCCTATGAGGTAGGCACTGCTGATATAATGATGTCTATTTGAGAGATGAGGAAACCGAGGACAATATAGATTAATTAATGTAACCATGATCAAATAACCCAGGTGTCAGAGGCAGATTTCAACCTAGGGCTTTGTTGACTCCAAATATGGCACTTTTTCAACCATGTATCCTTCATTTCTTAATTTATAGAATCAAAATTAAGTTAATCATTTTAAAAGCTGTGTTTCAGTTATTCTCTTGAACCTCCTTTTCATCCTTTTCCATCAATATTATCAACAATAAACCTGTGATTTTTTGAAAATGACCCCATGTTGCCTAATGAGACATAGTAATCTGGTAATATAATATCTCTACATTTGTATTCTATAATTTAATGTAATAATACATTTTTTATTTAATGTGTTTATGAGTACATTAATATTATTGAAGAAAATATTATAAGCAGAGATATAAATTGTGCTTGCCTCAATTACTTACCAATACTTTATGGAAAATAATTTTTATTAAATTTTATTTTTAAAAAATAGACTGAAATGATAAACTCACAGTGGGCAGAATAATTTGGCTAATTCTTCCTTGATGAATGTGTCTTTCTGCAGTTGCAGGAAGTATTTCCAAAGAGATCGACTGGTCCTTCAGCTATATTCATTGCAGCTTTCAAGAACTTAAATACCCCTTAGATATGGATTCATTTCCTAAAACTTCTTAAAATATGACCACATCCTAAATGCATTAACAACTCTTCCAGTGCCCGTGGAGTTAAGTGAAAGATCCAATATCTGAAAGCAACTTTAAAAAAGAAAATGAAAATGGCATAGGTGTTTGTCGAAAAGCCTCTTTCTTACCTTTTAAGTTAACCTATTTTAAATGGGAAGAGAATCTAGAATGGTGGTTTTTCTGTGGAATACGTCTCTTTTAGCTTTTTTGGTTTTCACTCTCACTATAGTGATTATGATAACTTTTGTGTAGCTGTATTTTTAAAGTGCTATTTGTTTTTCTTTTAAAGTTATATAAATTTATGCTGTGAACTGCATATATGTTGCCACAGTGATTTGGCTGACAGTGCAAATCCATGCTGATTATTGGTCAGACTAGAGTTTCACTTGATTTCTTACTAGTTTTGGGGATCGTATGGGAGCAGAGGGTGTCCAACTGACTCAGAAACATTAGATTTCCACACTGTGAACCAGAGTCTCTGTTGAATTTTTAATTTTCCAATTTAAGTTAATTTAAGTTAACTCCTTATAAAATGGTTGAATCCTTGAAAGAATAGCAGTAGCAATTTCTAGTTCTTTGCCACCACAAAGAGAGCTACTATAAACCTCTTAGAACATATAGGTTCTCCCCTTTTCCCTAATCATCCTTGGAAATAGATCAAGCAGTGGTATCATAGGCAAAGTCCATTTTTATGAACATAATGAATTTTTATGGGCAAGTCATTTACTATCTTGGGGCCTCAGTTTCCTCATCATCAGGAGGATTCCAGAATGAACTTTAAAAGTTTTGTCTGTTTATAGATCCTATAATCCTCTGTGTATATTTTTTATGTTTGTTATTTATGCTAAACTAGACTAGGCCTGCATGTAGTTTGTTTAGGCTAAGAATTCAGGATTTTCCGAGTCTGATTTCTCTCAAGAAACATGAACAATAATGCTTCTCTAAAGATTCAAACTAAAAAGAGTTCTAACTTAAGCCAGATATCTCTAAAGATTAGAGGAAGAGCAGGAATGTTTCCTGATATTGCACACATATAGATTATACAGATCTGTAAGGTAATTGGATGTGTATTCAATGGTAATTGTAATTAGTTTTGGTGAAATGCAAAGTTTTTTGAACCTTTGCCAAAGCCTGAAACAAAACAAAACTTAAGCCTTTGTTTTAAGGCTTCACATTTGCCTCGTAGCGATAGAGACATTCCCCTGTGCTAATGGAACATGAAGACACTGTGGTTAGCAAGCGATGTAAAGTCTGAAGTTGGGCTACTGGGTGAATAAAATGTTACTGTTATGTTTTCATACTATTACTTAATGAGCTCTATCCATGAGGTCATAATAACCTATTAATGTCCACCTTTTATTGGGATATTTCCATGTATGTTATGTAAAAGACTTGCATTTTCTGGCTAAAACAAAACCCTCCTCTTGCTTGAATAGCATAAATTGCTGTACTTTCTAGGTGAAAATATATTTTTAAGGAAATCTTTAATAAATCTGATTTATGTATGCATATGATGAGAGAGCAGTACAAGAGATAGAGGGCTGGATTTTGAGTCAAGAAAACTGGGGTTCAACTCATTCATTTAATATATATGAACTCTGTTACCATGAACACATCATTTACCTTCTCAGACCTTAGGTAATATGTAAGACTATGAATTACAGAAAATTTGTCATGGTAGAGGTAGTTTCCACACAAGTTTTAACACAGGAAGTTCCCTATATTGATGAAATCCACAATTTTATTTCCATATTTTGGAGATATAGGAAAAAAAGTTCCAAATTATATGGCCACTTCTTTTCATGCATTGTCTTCATCTGCTTCTCCTCTTGTTCACATCCTAATTACACTGTTACCTAATAATTGAATCTAGTTTTCCTTGCTGATATGAGGTTCATAAAATGTGGCAAAATTACAGCACTTAATGTGAACATGAAGGGAAGGAGGCAGTAGTGAAGTTTGTTTAAAAAGTGGGTAAATTCAAGTTTGAAAGCACAGGAACATAGCTGCTATGTTTATATACTAGGTTAGTGGTTAATGGGAGTTTAAATCATAGGGTCAAATCTTGTGACTTTAAATGAGTAAAGTGGAATGGAGAGGTCAAAAATTATTCTCAGTGATTTAACATTTCAAGCACCTTGAAGGGAGACAAAATAGAAGGTTTGATGTAAGTAAAAACTAGTCCTATTTGTTGCAACACAGTTAAAATAGAGAGATAACCTTTGATAGGAGGCATATCCCATTTTCTTTCCTCATCCCTCTAAAAGGCTCTCTGGTTATTCTCTGTAGACACAGAAAGGAAGCAACAGGCTGATTAGTTTTCAAAAAATGAGCTACCTTCACAAAATTTTGTTTCCTCCCTTTAGTGTGCAAATCAAATAGAAAATGCCCGTCTTAAATGAGAGAAAATCATAGAGTACAAATTTAATAGCCAAACATGACATCATATTCAAATGACCTTCCTGGAAAACAGAATTTAAAATTATAATAATTATACCTTTCACACATTCAGAGGTATTTGAAAAAATGCAGAGAGTAGAATGTATTTTTTATGGATTTATAATTATTTCCCTCTTTTTGGTTACCTGAAAACTACAAATGTAAAATTTGTATTTTCTAATATAACACAAAAGGACTAAAAGTAGATGACATAGTAATGTGCTGAGAAATTAGTCTAATACAATATTTTTAGAGATAAAGGAAGACATTTCTGAATATTAAAATATGTGCTAAACTGAGTGTATCACAGTTTTAAGCTATCTTAAAAATGCACAAAGACATTTGGGACTCCCTCAATAGAAAGGAAATCACATTTTCAGGGAACTTTCACAAAACTCCCCCTTGGAATCAGTATTTCTGACCCTACTAAGGGTCAGATCATGTGTCCACTCCTCTCCTTAGCTCAGCTCTTAAATGCCAGGGATGGCTCCCTTCATGAATATATAACCATCTCTTTGCTACCTCAAGTTCTGTCTGACCTTTAGTGACTTTTTTTTTAATCTGTGTATGTCTGGAGAATGTGTGTCTCTAATCCCTCAAACATGCCTCAAATTCTATTGAATTGATTCTTCAACGGCTGTATGTAGGTGCCTCCTTCTGAGAGAACAGGTCCATTGCTAGATACCATGGCCAATGAGGTAGAGAGGGGGAAAAGGAGAGGAAAAATAATTCCTTGGCTCCTCCTTGCTATCATCTGGTACATTTGCAGAAGTCATAGTATGTAACTATATAGCCTGAATGACTAGAAATCTCAAGCTTTTAAGGGTCAGCTAGGGATATGGCCAGTCTTTATTTGTCCAATAGCATTGATCCTTTCTGATTCAGAGAAAGGCATTCCTATTTCATAAAGAAATTGTTGTTGTGGTGGTGGTGGTTCAGTCATTTCAGTTGTGTCTGACTCTTCATGACCCCATTTAAGGTTTTCTTCACAAAGATACTGGAGTGGTTTGCTATTTCCTTCTTCAGCTCATTTTACAGATGAGGAAACTAAAGCAGAGTTAAGTGATTTGTCCATGAACACACAGCTAATAAGTATCTGAGGTTGGTTTTGAACTCTGGAAGATGAGTCTTCCTGACTCTAGGCCTGGCATTCTATCCAATGTGTTATCTACTATGCCACCTAGCTGCCCCATAAAGAAATTACAAATTATTAACACAGTGTTAGCACATTAATATCTTACCATTTATGATTACATCCTGCAATATGGGGGAAGGTATTAGAAGCGTGATACTAAATATTTCCTTGTTTACTCTATTGTTAATTCTTACTTAGTTTTTTTTTTAATCTTCTCCTTCTGCCCTGCCACCCCCTGTCCCTGCCCCCACATTGATCAAAGTTTCCCTTGGAGAAAGGCTACACTGGTATTTTTTTTAAGTAAAAAAAATATATAGATGCATTTTTTGTCACAAGTCATCCACTTTCAAGTAATTTCATTTTTAAAAAATAAGCAATATTATACATGACATAGTAGATTTCTAGATCACATGGTACTTTATTTTTAATATTTTTTAATATTTTTAGTTTAATATCCTTTATATGCTCTCCCCCGCCACAATGGAAGTTACAGTTAAGAAGAACCCTTCATAAAGGACCATAGGAGCCTTCCATCCGACTGACAGCTGAAACTTTAAAGATCTTATGTCTTCTCCATCAGAATGTGAGCAGGCACTGTGTTTTCTATTTGTACCATCAGTGTTTAGTACAGAGAACTTAAAAAAGGCTTCATTCATTCATTCTTCTACTGTACATATAGTTGCTAAATTGATATTCCCACCATACAGATCTCTCCTCAAATGTTTTATATTACTTTTAGGGCAAAATAAAAATCCTCAATGACTTTTAAAGTCCTCAAGAATCTGACTCTTACCTACTTTCCCAGTCTTCTTTTGTACAATACCCTTCCATGTTTTCTCTATTTCAATCAAAATGGCTTATTACCTATTCCACATGCAATGACACAATTATGTCTGCAAAAACTTTCTTCCTTGTCAGGGAATATGATCTCTTTCTCTTGTGCCCTTTAAAATCCTTACCTTCCTTGAAAGTACAATTCATGTATACCCTCCATCATCAAGTCTGTCTTGATCTTCTCCTAATCCCACTCAGCACATGGTACATCTTGAAGTTACTTCCAACTTGCAAGTTACTTGTATTTAATTAACTATGGATGGGTTCGGTCTCCCCAGTAATGTGTAAACTTCTTGCAGGAAGGAACTGTCTCATTTTTGTCTTTTTTTTAAATCACCCACTGCCTAGCACAGTGTCTTGTATATAGTAGGTACTTACAAATATTTGTTGAATTTTAATTTATTGAATTGATTCTATTTAAAAATATTTTAAGCAATAAGTAGTTCCAAACAGTCATTTTCTATTCACAATTATTTAGTCATCCATGCAAATTAACCCTAATATTTGAAGGTGATTGAATAAATCAATCCACTTAGGCCAATTAAGAATTGTTTATTAAAAATAGATGTTGGCAATGTTAAATGTTCTGTAGTCTACTGTGATTTTAGGACAGATTTTTGGAAACCAAAATGATAGAGTAATGTGATGAAGGTTTGGATGAGGGTCTACATTTTAGTTATCTTTCTAAATTGGATCTGAACTGGAAAACACTGAACTTTGTCCAATGGTCTGTGCTGCAGATTTTCCATTGTCTTGATGCTGAATATTGAAAACATATACAGTTTTATAAAAGTTTAATGAACATGCTTGAAAATTGAGGGAGAAAAATTGTGGGTAACACTGCTTTAAAATGTTCAGAACTGTAGACAGGCCAAGAAAAGAAGTTGAAATGTTTAACATACATTTACAGGGGAAAACTAAAGCCAAAGACCAATACCTATAAGACATATGTCTTTATTTACTCAAACATAAATCAAGCAGTACAGGAACTTGAGAAAGTAAATCAGATTCCATTTGTATGTTTTTCCTGACACATAAATCTAGCTTGAGGCATAATGGCATAAGTATTGCAGGAATTGGGCTCCCAGAGTGACTAATATTTCACTGAAAACTTGGGACTGATGACTTGCCCAATGGAAATCAACTTGGGGGAGGGGCAGAGCCAAGATGGCAGAGTAAAGGCAGGGACCTGCCTGAGCTCTCCTCCAAACCCTTCCAAATGCCTTTAAATAATGTCTCTAAAAAATTCTAGAGTGGTGGAACCCCCATAAGGACAGAGTGAAATGATTTTCAAGCCCAACACAACTTAGAAGGTTGACAGGAAAGGTCTCTCACACTAGGGCAAGAGAGGAGCACAGTCCCGCCCAGTGCAGGACACACCAATGCAGACTAGTCCCCAGCAAACCAGGAACAGGCCTCAGGGTGACTGAAACAGTGGCAGTAATGTCAGTTTCCAGGCCTCTCAGCCCACAGACTGTGAGGGGATTGGACAACAGGTGAGAAGGAGATTTACAGGGGTCCTGTTGTTGGCACCAGAAGCAGGACTCTGTTGCATTGCCTATACTTGGATCTGGGTCCCAATCCTGGGCCTTGGTCCCAGTGTGAGGAGGAGCACTAACTCAGCAGAGGACAATTCCAGGTTTGAAAAAAAAATGCTTGCGGTCACTCACAAACAAGTGCACAGCACAGGAGAATAGTAAACACCCCTCTCCTTAGATCATACCACTTTGGAAAAACTGAAAACTTAAAGGTCCTCAGAATGAACTCTGAAAACAGCTACACAAAAAATTTGAATCTTTGCACAGTGTCCCCTCCACTGGGAAGCAAAGCCCTACTTTAGCATAAAGTTAAAAGTCGAGAAATAGTGTGGAAAATGAGCAAACAACAGAAAAAAAATCTGACTATACAAAGTTACTGTGGTGACAAGCAAGATCAAAACACCCACTCAGAAGCAGACAGCAAAGTCAAAATTACTGCATCTGAAGCTGGTCTCAAGAAGAACTCAAAAAAGATTTTAAAAATCAAGTAAAAGAGGTAGAGGAAAAATTGGAAAGTGAAATGAGAGTGATGCATTAGAATCATGAAAAAATAATTAACAGCTTGGTAAAGAGGCACCAAAAGTATTAAAGAAAATATTACATTAAAAAAAACAAAATAGAGAGAAATTCCATTTAAAATTACTGTAGACATTATAAAATATTTAGGAGTCTACCTACCAAAACAAACACAGGAACTATATGAACGTAATTACAAAACACTTTTCACACAAATAAAGTCAGATTTAAATAACTGGAAAAACATCAGTTGCTCATGGGAAGGCTGAGCTAATATAATAAAAATAACAATTCTACTTAAGCTAATTTACTTATTCAGTGCCGTACCAACCAAACTACCAAAAAGTATTTTGTAGAGCTAGAAAAAAAATAAGATTCATTTGGAATAACAAAAGGTCCAGAAAATCAAGGGAACTAATGAAAAGAAATGCAAGGGAAGGTGGCCTAGCCATTCCAGATCTTAAATTGTATTATAAAGCAGCAATCATCAAAATTACTTGGTACTGGCTAAGGAATAGAGTGTTGGATCAGTGGAATAGGTTAAGTATGCAAGACACAGTAGTCGATGACTATAGTAATCTATTATTTGATAAACCTAAAGACCCCAGCTTCTGGGATAAGAACTTACTCTTTGACAAAAACTGCTGGGAAAACTGGAAAAGAGTTTGGCAGAAACTAGGCATAGACCAAAATCTCGCACCCTATACCAAAATAAAGTCAAAATGGGTTCATGATTTAGATATAAAGGCTGATACTATAAACAAACTGGGAGAGCAAGGAATAGTTTACCTATCAGATTTATGGAGAACAGAAGAATTCATGACCAAATAGGAGATAGAGAACATTATGAAATGCAAAATGGATAACTTTGATTATATTAAATTGAAAAGTTTTTGCACAAACAAAGTCAATACAATCAAGTTTAGCAGGGAAGGAGGAAACTGGGAAAGAATTTTTACAACCAGTGTCTCTGCTAGGGGCCTCATTTCTAAAATATATAGAGATTTAAGTCAAATTTCTAAGAATACAAGTCATTCCCCAATTGATAAATGGTCAATGGATATGAACAGGCAGTTCTCAGATGAAGAAATTAAAGCCACCTATACTCATATGAAATAATGCTCTAAATCACTATTAATTAGACAAATGTAAATCAAAACAGCTCTGAGATGTAATAAAGTGCCATGGAAAGATAGACTAAAAAATAATTGGAAACTAAATAATTTAATCCTAAAAAATGATTGGGTCAAACAATGAATCATAGAAACAATCAAAAATTTCATTCAAGAGAATGACAATAATGAGACAACATACCAAAACTTATGGGATGCAGCCAAAGCAGTTCTTAAGGGAAGTTTTATATCTCTAAATGCTTACATAAATAAAATAGAAAAAGAGGAGATCAATGAATTGGGCATACAACTAAAAAAACTAGAAAAAGAACAAATTAAAAACCCTCAGTTAAACACCAAATTAGAAATATTGAAAACCAAAGGAAAAATTAACAAAATTGAAATTAAGAAAACTATTGAACTAATAAATAAAACTAAGTGTTGGTTTTATGAAAAAAAATAAAATAGATAAACCTTTGGTTAATCTAATTTAAAAAAAAGAAAGAAGAAAACCAAATTACTAGTATCAAGAATGAAAACGGTGAAGCTACCACAAGGAAGAGGAAATTAAAGCAATAATTAGGAATTATTTTGCCCAATTATATGCCAACAAATTTGACAATCTCAGTGAAATGGATACATATTTACAAAACTATAAATTGCCCAGATTAACAGAAGAGGAAGCAAAATACTTAAATAATGCCATCTCAGAAAAAGAAATTGAATAAGCCATTGATGAACTCCCTAGGAAAAAATCTCCAGGGCCAGATGGATTTACATGCGAATTCTAACAAACATTTAAAGAACAATTAATTCCAATACAGTATAGACTATCTGGGAAAATAGGTGAAGAAGGAGCCTTACCAAATTGCTTTTATGATATGAATATGGTGCTGATACCTAAACCAGGAAGAGTCAAAACAGAGAAAGAAAATTGTAGACCAATTTCCCTAATGAATATAGATGCAAAAATTTTAAACAAATATTAGCAAATAGATTACAGCAACTTATCACAAGAATAATACACTATGACCAGGTAGGATTTATACCAGGAATGCAGGGCTGGTTCAATATTAGAAAAACTATGAGTATAATTGATCATATCAACACCAAAACTAACAGAAACCACATGATCATCTCAATAGATGCATAAAAAGCTTTTGACAAAATCCAATACCCATTCCTATTAAAAACAATAGACAGCATAGAAGTAAATGGAGTCTGCCTTAAAATAATAAGTAGCATCTACCTAAAAACCTTCAGCAAGCATAATATGTAAAGGTGACAAGCTAGAAGCATTTCCAGTAAGATCAGGGGTGAAATAAGGATGTCCATTGTCACCATTATTATTCAATATCATACTGGAAATGTTAGCTGTAGCAATAAGAGAAGAAAAACAAATCGAAGGTATTAGAATAGGCAAAGAAGAAACAAAGCTATCATTCTTTGCAGATGACATGATGATATACTTAGAGAATCAAGAAATAAACAACTTTAGCAAAGTTGCGGGCTATAAAATGAACCCACATAAATCATCGGCATTTCTGTATATTACCAACAAAGCCTAACAGCAAGAGATAGAAAGAGAAATTACATTTAAACTTACTGTAGACATTTTAAAATATTTGGGAGTCTACCTCCTGAAACAAACCCAGGAACTCTATGAACACAATTACAAAACACTTCTCATGCAAATAAAGTCAGATCTAAATAATTGGAAAAACATCAGTTGCTCATGGGTAGGTTGAGCTAATATAGTAAAAATGACAATTCTACCAAAGTTAATTTACTTATTCAGTGCCATACAAATCAAACTACCCAAAAAAACTATTTTATAGAATTAGAAAAAATAATAACAAGATTCATTTGAAAGAACAAAAGTTCCAGATTATCAAGGAAATTAATGAAAAGAAATGTAGGGGAAGGTGGCCTAGCCATTCCAGATCTTCATTTGTATTATAAAGCAGCAATCATCAAAACTGCTTGATACTGGCTAAGAAATAGAGTTGTGGATCAGTGTAATAGGTTAAGTATGCATGACACAGTAGTCAATAACTATAGTAATCTATTATTTGATAAACCTAAAGACCCCAGCTTGTGGGGTAACAACCCACTCCTTGAAAAAAAAACTGCTAGGAAAACTGGAAAAGAGTTTGGCAGAAACTAGGCATAGACCAAAATCTCACACCATATCCCAAAATAAAGTTAAAATGGATGCATGATTTAGATATCAAGGCTGATACTGTAAGCAAACTGGGAGAGCAAGAAATAGTTTACCTATCAGATCTATGGAGAACAGAAGAATTCATGACCAAATAGGAGATAGAGAACATTACAAAAAGCAAAATGGATAATTTTGATTACATTAAATTGAAAAGGTTTTGCACGAACAAAGCCAATGCAACTAAGATTAGAAGAAAGGTAGAAAACTGGGAAAGAATTTTCACAACCAGTCTCTCTGGATCTCTTTTCTAAAATATATAGAGAATTAAGTCAAATTTATAAGAATACAAGCCATTCCCCAATTGATAAATGGTCAAAGGATATCAACAGACAGTTCTCAGATGAAGAAATTAAAGCCATCTATATTCAAATGAAAAAATGCTCTAAATCATGATTGATTAGAGAAATGCAAATCAAAACGACTCTAAGGCACCACATCACACCTATCAGATTGGCCAACATGACAAAACAGGAAAATGATAAATGTTGGAGAAGGTGTGGGAAAATCGGGAACACTAATGAATTGTTGGTAGAGTTGTGAAATGATTCAACCATTTTGGAGAGCAATTTGTAACTATGCCCAAAGAGGCATAAAAATGTGCATACCCTTTGACTCAACAATAGTACTTCTAGGGCTATATCCCAAAGAGATCATACAAAAGGGAAAAAGACCCACATGTACAAAAATATTCATAGCAGCTCTTTTTGTGGTGGCAAAGAATTGGAAATTGAGAGGATACCCCTCAATTGGGGAATGGCTGAGCAAGTTGTGGTATATGAATGTGATGGAATACTATTGTGCTATAAGAAATGATGAACAGGCTGACTTCACAAAAACCTGGAAAGACTTGTATGATCTGATGCTGAGTGAAGTGAGCAGAACCAAGAGAACTTTGTACACAATAACAGCCACATTGTGTGTTGACTAATAGTGATAAGCTTAACTCTTCCCAGCAATACAAGGATCTAAGACATCTCCAGAAGCCTAGTCATGGAAAATGTTATCCATATCCAAAGAAAGAACTATGGAAGTTGAATTGCTATTTTTTTTTCTCTTCTGTTGAGTTTTGTTTCCTCTTTCTGATGGTTCCTCCTATTGGTTTTAATTTTTACTTACAACATCACCAATGTGAAAATAAGTTTAGTAGGAATGTAAATGTATAACCTCTATCAGATTGTGTGCCATTTTGGGGAGGGTGGTGAGGAGGAAAGGGAAGAAAAAATTTTAAACTCAAAAGCATATGTAAGTGATTATTGATAAATCAAAATAAATTAAAAAAAAACAGCTCTGAGATACTCCATCACACCTATCAGATTGACCAACATGACAAAACAGGAAAATAATAAATGTTGGAGAAGATGTGGAAAAATTGGAACACCAATGCCTTGTTGGAGTTGTGAAATGATCCAACCATTTTGGAGAGCAATTTGGAGAGCCCAAAGGGCTATAAAAGTGTGCATACCCTTTGATCCAGCAATAGCACTTCTAGGGCTGTATCCCAAAGAGATCATACAAATGGGAAAAAGACCCACATGTACAAAAATATTTATAGCAGCTCTTTTTGTGGTGGTAAAAAATTGGAAACTGAGTATGCCCATCAATTTCAGAATGGCTAAACAAGTTGTGGCTTATCTGAGGATGCGGGGAGGTGAGAATTTCAGATATTCATATAAAGAGTCTAAACAAGGCCACAGGATTTAGACCTTTTTTTAATTTTGTCCTGGTTCCACATTTAAAGGCTCATTCTTCCAGAGTTGTCTAAGAAGGGAGTAGAGGAAGATATTATAACTTAAAAACAGGTAAGAAACAAGTAAAAAAATGCCAACTAAATTCTGCAAAACCAGTGAAATGATAAACAATAAACACCATTTGTGTTGATAAAATAAGAAATGTTAAAACACTAATTAAAAAGAATCAACTAAAGTGATTGTTATAAAGGGAAATTAAAACCAAATTGCAAATATTAAAGCAAACTATAAAGGAAAGATTGCAATTAATGAAAAGTAAAGAAATGAATTAACATTTTCTCTTAACACCTTTTAAAAATTTTTTAATATATCATATAACCCTTTGTAACCAATTATTTTATATAGTTTGGCATTGAATAAACAAGATCTTGAAACACTGTTTACATCTTCCCCATGAAACCATACTTTGTCACA
Source organism: Vombatus ursinus (assembly GCF_900497805.2). Lineage (NCBI taxonomy): Eukaryota > Metazoa > Chordata > Mammalia > Diprotodontia > Vombatidae > Vombatus > Vombatus ursinus. The sequence goes on from NW_020954579.1 coordinate 21,468,658, forward strand.
TTAGATATTAAGCATACCTTTGATGAACTTTTTTTAAGTCTAGCTTTGGAAAAAGCCCAAAGATTTTCTTCTTAAAATAGATTTGATTCATTATCTTTTGTTTTTATATTATTTATATTGCCCTTTATATCCTTCCTGATCTCCACTCCCAGAGAGCTATTCTTTATAACAAAGAATTAAAAAAAGAGAAAGAAAAAATAGGAAGAGAAAATTTAAACAAAACTCATCAATACATTGACAAATGACATTATCTGCAATATTTTGCACCTGGAACCGTCCCGTCCCCTTAAAAGAAGTGGATATGTCTTCTTACATCTCTTTTTTGAAGCCAAACTTGTTGTTTGTAATTTCACAACATTAATTTTTAATTGTCTTGTAATTATTATTCAATTTCCTTTGGATTGCTGTAATTATTGTGTAGTTTTGTTTTCTTGCCTCTCCTTACTGTATTTTGCATTATTTCATGTAAGTCTTTTCATGTTTCTCTGTATACATCATAGCTGTCATTTCTTACAGCACAATACCATTCCATTAAATACTAACCCTTATACAATATCTTCTGGAAAATGAAGAGGAGAAATATTTGATCCCTAAACATTTTCCAGTTGCAAGACTTGATTGTGTATCTTACTTTTCACAGTGTTGTAGAATAAGTTGGTGTGAAACACTGCCCACTACTGAATGTGTATGGAGTTGGGCTAGTACTGTCCATAATTGGGAAGCTGATTTTAAATTTGGTACCTAACTCAACCTGTGTGCAAAGTTTAAGTTATGATAATATCAGTGGCATTCACTGAAAATAGGGTTCACTTCCCAAAGAACCTAAATGTCATTTTGCCCAATGTAAAGAAAATAAGAATAAGAAATTTTAAACATAAACACTTCTAGATTTCTAGGATATTCACAATATTTAAGTAGGTAAGAAAACTTTAAGAATACAAATTCCTTATTTGATGTTTTTCTGCTATATTTATGGCAGGAATCAGAGTGAGAATTTTCCATCTATACTTCAGTTCTAAGCTTTCAATTATGTTTATATTGTATGTATAAATTATGTATGTATATTCCTATATTAAGTGTACATTATTTTTAACTTTTGTTTCATTTCAATAATCAAGCACTTATTTTTCTTCTTCTCCTCACCTCCTCTCTCATTTTGAAAACAAGAAAAACAAAATTGAAACTATGTATGTATGTATGTATGTGTTTATTTGAAGAATAAGTGCTCTCATAGGACTTAAAGGTAACTCTCATTTCTCATAGCTATCCTGTAGTGAAGCAGAAAATGTAAATGTAATTATCCTCCTTTTACAGATGAAGAAACTGAGGCTCAAACAGCTTAAGTGATTTCTCCAAAGAATCTGTGATATCATCAATATTGGGTGGCACGGGGGAACGTTCTTCAGCAACACAGATGCATCACAATCCCTCCATGCCTCAGTGGATCTTAAAAAGTTGCTGTGGCTGGAAGAAAAATTCATCACTTGTTGGCCAGTCTTCTAGCAATGTGTTTCTCCATTTAGTGAGACTGGACCCATACTCAATGCCTTTCCATTTTGATAGGAAAGCTTGTGTTCCCCTGGCATGGCCCAGGTCACTCCATGCCATTAGACAACAAGATTTTAGTGGAGAATACATCTGAAAATGTATTACATGTTATAGATAGATAGATAGATAGATAGATAGGTAGATAGGTAGATAGATAGATAGATAGATACAAACTGTGGAGGATTAAGTATTGTATCTTATTCAATCATCTAAAAAATTCCTATCATGTACAAATCAATCATGCCTTTATGTCATTTATTGTAAAATTAAAGCATGAAAGGTGTGTATAAATATACATATACATATTTATATACATATATATGTATTAAATACATTTTTACACATACATATATGTGTGTGCATATATACATATACACATAGTCTATCAGGAAAGTTTACACATATACCTTTTCCCCATTTTTGAAAGATTTATAAAGACTTTCTTTTCTTCTTGGCAATCAATGAGAGATCCTCTGTTCTTGACCTCAGTCACCCTTGCCAGCCCAAGCAGCAAGGCTATCGGGTGTATACAGTGTGTGTGTGTGTGTGTGTGTGTGTGTGTGTGTGTGTGTGTGTGTACATGTGTTGGCAGGATATGCATGTCTGTATACATGATTTTTTTTCAAAAAATACTTCTCTCTCTCTCTCTCACTAGGACATAATGAATGAATAGTGAATAATTGACTGAGACATAATAACCCTCATAATAGATGCTAAGTGGTTTATGGAGCCAGAAGCAAATTTTATTAATAAAAAATTCATAGAATTTACCATAGAATCTACATGTGATTTGATAACTGGGTCTAATGATGATGCTAATAACTTAGATTTCTATAACATTTCACAGTTTTTGCCCAAGTTTCAGGGAAAAACCACTATCCCATAGCTTCTTCAAAGAATGCCTTGTAACTACTAATGCCAAAACTGTGCTATATTTTATTTACTTCATAGACTTAAACAATGCTTTTGCTGCCTTGGCCTAGCCTGCTCTGGAGCCCCCTTGGCTATTTTTACTTTGAGATGCTACAGGTGCCAGGCAGCCCTAGAGATGGCAGTAGTGGGTTAGGGGGATGTGTGCAGGCTCCATTCAGCCTCACTCCTGAGCCTGAAGCTATAAATAGTTGGGAAGGCTGGTATTGAGAGAGCAAGGGAGAAACAGGCCAGCAAAATCCGTAAGACAAGAAGACTTTGGCACCTTCAGACCTATTCTTGCCCAGTTCCCAGTTCCCAGTTCCCAGTTCCCTTGCTCTTTAAGGAACTCGGGACCAGCAGGACTTGAATATTCTGTCACTTCCTAGGCCCATCTTGCTCTTCTTGGTTATATTTAGCTTTGGACTTTTCAGATGATAAGTTTATAGAGCAGGGCAGACTATTGATCTGTTCTGCATATCCTTGGCCTAGCCTGGTCTGCTATACCCACTCATCAGGGCAACTTTAAAAAGGAATCTTTCTAAAAGTTCGTGAAGCAAACTAAGAAGAAGTTCAGTATAAAGACTTGCATAGTCCCATAGTGATATTTTATACAATAAGATTGCATTTTTTTCTAATAATACTATCAAAATTATTAGGTAGGAATGGATAAATATATACGGTCTTTCTTCCCACTCATTTTTTTTGTTCTTTTAGCTCTCTTCGATCTAGAACTCAAGGCATTCTAGGAGGGGGGAGGAGGGAAGAAAGTAGAGATATCTGTCAAATACATGAAGGCAGTCCCAGAACATACACCAGTACTCATAAACTGTGTACTGTTAACAGATCATGGGTTTGGGGATCTCAGAATTTCCATGTCTATGGAAGCTTCCCAAGCCAACATTTCCTTTCAAATCTTCTCTCTATCCCTTATGAAAGAAAGCTGGCAAAACCCAGGGGATTTCCATTTGAAACATTGAACAATTGGAATAAATAAACTTGACATCCTTGCAGAGTGAGCTGGCAGCACTGGCTGAACTCAGAAAAACAGAGGGCTCACAACTGGTTATCAAAAGAAAAGACGGTCTATAAATCCCACAAAAATGGAAAAAGCCTCTTTTTTAGGATATAAAGTACAGTAGTAAGAAAGAGAGCAAGAGCAAGAAAAATAAGCAGCTTGTCTGTCAGTTTTCTGCTGTTATATTTTGTGATGAACTTTCATCCAAACTGGGTAGTTCCTGACATAGACTTAAACTCTACATTCACATGCAAGATAGTTTAAGAAGCATTTGCTAAAATTAACATGGCTTTCTCACTCTGGCAAACCTGCTGGGACATCATTCTGCTGATGTCCCTCAAGGTTCTGAGATGGGGTTGGAAGTCTGTGCCAGGGTGCCCTTAGTAGTTTTTCTCTGTTTCATGTCACCTCCTTAAAGAAGTTCCACTTTTCCTAAATTGCCAATTGCAATTTCACAAGCAAGATTTGTTTTCCTCCATGCAGTCTGATTGTGGAACATCTGCTTTTTGTGATTCTCAAGTTCCTTGAGCAAAGCTTGTTTCCCAGATTCTTAATCCTGTTCTTTAGTCATATGCTCAAGCTCCTGTATTCTGAGCTGTGAGTGATCAAACTTCTCCTTCACTTTGGCATTTAGTTCTATATGTGTGTCTAATGGTTCTGAACAATCCCAGATATCCAGGGTAAATGCTTTAACCTCCAAGTAAAATATGATAATCTCTTGGTTACATGTTAGGATGTAGACATCCAAGGTAGTTTCCATATTGAGGACTGGCTGAAAGGAATTAACTTTAAATAATTTTGTCTACTTACATACTAAAAAACTAACAAATAAAACTGCCAAATTTTGGGAAAACATAAAGTATACAAATTAACAGAAAAAATAGATAATTTAAATAATAAAGATTTAAAAATTGAATAGATCATAAATGAAATCTTAAAGAAATATTTTAAACTATCTGATGCATTTAAAAGTAAATTTTAACATTAAAATTTCTAATATTCATAAAGAGTTTATGAAATTAGAAAAATAGAGGAAATTACTAAATTCCTTTGAGGGAATAGATATGGACTTGATGTCAGAAAAAGGAAGAAATACATATTTGGCTATACTAATGTGTTAAAGAGATGAGTCGTTTGTATTTATTCCAAGAACATAGATTTTGTTCAATACTAAGAACATTATAAACATATTATACTATATTAATAAATAAAACAATGACAATCTCTTGGTTACATGTTAGGATGTGGACATCCAAGGTAGTTGCCATATTGGGGACAGGCTATATAAAGTAGCATAATTGTATCAAAATATAAAATGTATTTGATAAAATATAGCATTTTGGTTAAAAGGAAGCAAATTGATTTTATATAATATTCTAAATTGTGTACATAAAACCAAAAATAAAATCTTTATGAAGAAACACTTGATGCTTTTCAAATAAGAATGAAGTAAATCAAGGTTACCTATTTTTCTCTGGGTATTATTGCATATGTTTCTAAAAATGCTACCTATATTAGTTAAACAGTAAAAGGAAATTGAATGAATATGCATAAGCAAATAAGAAACAGTTATCATTTCTTTTCTGCAGATAAAATGTTTTTCTTTACTTAGGAAATTCTAGAGATTCAACTAAAATTAATAAATGAATTCAACTAAAATAAATAAAATTGGTGATTTCCACAAAATATCAGGATAAATCCAAACAAATAATCAGCCTTTCTGTATATTGTGACAAAAACCTTCAGGAAAAAAAGATAGGAAAAAATATTCTATTTGAAGGAACTATAGAATGTATAAAATAGTTGATAGCTGACCTACAAAGACAAACCAAGGAATTATATGAATACAACTAGAAGAACAAGTTAAAGAAAGACATACTTAAATGATTGGTGACACTAATGGTGTCTCCCACTAATGATCACTAATGGTGGGCAATGATAATATAATAAAAAAGACAGTACTATCTAAATTAACTTACATCTTCAATGCTATACCAGTCACACTACCAACTTTATACAACTAGAAAAAATGATATAAAATCATTTGGAGGAATAGAAATCAAGAATCTCAAAGGAAATAATAAATAAAATGGAAAGAAGGGAGACATACAAATATGAGATAAAGAAAAACATTAATAGATCAGGGAAACAGATTAAGTATGCAAGATCCAGAACTAAATCCAAAATCTTTGATAAAGTCAAGGTTCACAACTCCTGGAGTAAGGGATCACCATTCATCAAAAACTTCTGGGAAAACTGTATAGTAATTTGGCAGAAATTAGGCTTAGATAGAACAACATCTTGTATCATATGCCATAATAAGATACAAATGGACACATGACCTAGATGTAAAAATTCATATTTTAAACAAATTAAAGAAGTGGATCAGAACATATCTTTTGCAAATTATATAGAAAAGTTATTGACCAATCAAAGAATAAAGAAATTAATAGCAGGAGGATATCGGGGAGGGGAGGATTACTGATTGCACAAAATTGAAAAGCAATCAAAATCAATAAAGTTAAAATTAAAAAGGAAATGATTAACTGGGTGAAAATTGCAGCAAATTTCTATAATAAAATTATTTTACTTAAGATATATAGGGACTTGATACAGACAGATTGTGTATCAATGGTTTTAGCACAGTTTTTTAAGCTTTAAATTGCACTAAGTCTTTTGAACATCATGTATATGAGAACAATAGATGGCTCCCAAAAATAATTGGCCAAAATATATTGACAGGCAACTCTCATTAAAAAAAATAATGAACACTATAATCAACCATATCAAAAATAATGTGAATTGTTATTATTAACAAGGGAAATGAAAATTAAAACAACTCTTAGGCTCTATTTCATAGCTATCAGACTGACAAAGATAACCTAAAAAAAAAAGAAAGAAAATAAAAAGGAAAGATCATTGTTGCCTGTGGGAAATCAAGCACACTAATGCATGAGTGGTAAAATTGTGAGTTGGACTAACTATTCTGGAAAGCGATTTGTAACTATTGCCAAAGGTACATACTCTATACAACCTTTTCGCCAAGTAGTTCTACAATAAGACATATACATCATTTAAGGTAAAAACAGAGGGAAAAGACCTATATGTCCAATAACATTTATAGCAATTGGCACTTTCTTATTGTGGCAAAAGGAAGAGAATAAATTAATCTACCCTTATCAATTGTTTCATTTCTTTGAAGAGGTTTAAGGAAATCACTCTCCATGAAACCGACACCCATGAAATGAAGTGGAAATTCCAAGAAAATCTTAAATGAAGGGAAGAGTTGGGAAACAATGCTATACCCACTAAAAGGCAGAGGTGAAATAAAGTAAGTTGCCCATTTTCTTCAGTTAAACACTTCCAACCATGGTCACTTTTGTATTAATCTGTAATCAGCTTCTCAGCTCAGAGATGTTAAAATTACTTTTCTATACCTCTGTCTTATTTTGTTGGCATTAAGAATCTCTCCTGAATGTAGTTCCCTCCCACCCCCCCTTTTTTTTAATTTCCTTTCCTTGAAATTGAAATCATTTAAGGGACTTTGACACTTTAAGGTCACTGACTAATCTTTTGAACAGAAGGTATGCAAAGGTAGCCAATTCTACTATATAACAGACTCTCCATGCTTTGAGGCATCATTTTCAAGGGGACAAAGTGCAGGAAAGCCAAGAATGCTTAAAGACATAATTAATATGTGTGGAGGGGATAGCAGGAGGCTAGAAATTAGAAAAAAAACATTGAAGGAAAAATAACTTTCATATACACAAAAGAAAGAACTTAAAGGAAAGACAGAAAATACATCCTTCCTTTAGGTCTTTTTCGTCTTTGTATTCACTGTTTCAGGCCTGTTGGTGGAAGATTGATACAGTTATTAATTCTCCATGCAGAAACATAAATGGTGGCCTTGGCCCTGGATAATTCAAATGTCTGACTCCAGTTTTTCCCAGTGGATTGATGTATAGATACCCACTGCTATTTTACTACCATGAACCCATTTAAGGGACACTATGTAGTTCTGGAAAGTCTCATTGTGACCCATACACATAATAGCCTACAACAGTTCATTAATTTTATTTCCTATTACTTCTTTTTATTCCTTTTAAAAAATTCATAAGTGAGAGATTAAAATGGAAAAGTAAAGATGACAAAAAGTAATCATGTTAGAGATACTCTTTGGAATTGTCATAGAGTAATGGCTTCTTTTTTCATATTTGATTTGCTACACCAAACAGAAATAAAGAAGATCCTTTTGCAGATTTAACTGATATTCAGGAGCTACATGCTTGTCTGTGTGTTTAGCTACTTCTCAATCATATCTGACTCTTTGTAACCCCATTTTGGGTTTTATTAGCAAAGGTATTGGAGTGATTTGCTATTTCCTTCTCCAGTTCATTTTACAGATGAGGAAACTGAGGCAAACAGGGATTATGTGACTTGACCAGGGTTACATAGCTAGTAAGTGTCTAAGACCAAATTTGAATTTAGGAGGAGGACTACATTCCTACCTTCTCTCAAATGATCTGTCATATCTCAATTCTGAAAATTCCTATTGGTAGTATTAGAAGTAGGTAGGTAGGTAGGTAGGTAGAATATTATATCTACTATCTATAATATAACATATTACATGACATATACTGTGATGAAAAATAGTACTATATATTACATATTTATGGTATGTACTTTCATTGTGGTTCTATTATTATATTCTATATAATATTACTATTGTGAGTAGTAATATGTAGGTATGTATGAATATGCTTATATATTTATACATCTACATATATATATGTGCATATTTTTTTCTTCACCCTATAAATCATTACCTTCTAGTATCTGCCTGATAGAAAGGAAAAATATGAAGGGGTGCAAAAACATACACATATATGAAAGATAGGCAAATGTTTGGGGCTCAACGTGCAGTTAATTACAATAATGGACTTATAAAAAATTATTTAAAAAAATAAGTCCACCAATCTCTTCTAGTAGAATGTCAGATGTCTGCAGGCAAGAACTCTACCTTTTTTTTGTTGTTGTTGTCTTGTATGCAAAATGCCCAGCATGGTACTTTGTATGTGGTAGGTAGGATGGCTTACCTACCTCCCTACACAGCAAAATACAAGGAACATAGTTTTAAAATGCCATGGGGTACAAATTTCAAACCTTGTTTGCAATATTCAGATGCTTTATTCAGACTCTGGGCTAATTTTTTTTACTTTTCTGGGCCTTCTCTTCTTCACTTATAAAATACAAGAGTTGGACTAGATGATGTATAAGTTTCCTTCCTAAGAATAATTTCTAAATCATATCTTCTGTACTTTGGCTTTCCTTCTCCTACCAGAACTCAGAATCTCAACCATGAGACCATGGGTTATGATCATTGAAATTTCACTTTATCTTGTCCAAAACTCAGCCATCATGCCACTTACCCTGCTGCTACACATATATCCTCAACCCCACCACCATTACCTTCTAACTCTAGGTCTCCCACGTGTGTAGTCTTTCCTTATTAGAATATAACTTCTGTCAGAGCAAAGCCTATCTTCCTTTCTTGTATTTCTTTCCTTGTGCTTAACATAGAACTCATCACATAATAAGTGCTTAATAAATGCTTGATTCATTCATTCTAGGTCTAATATTCTCTTGTCTGGATCTTTTTAAAAAATCACATGACTTTTGTGATATCTATATCTATATATATTTGACTAGGTAATGGGGTTAAGTGACTTGCCCAAGGTTACACACTAGTAAGTGTTATGTGTCTGAGGCCAGAATCCAGGGCCAGTGCTGTATCTACTGGCCACCTAGCTACCCCATGATCTATATAATTTTGAGAAAATTAGCAAATTTTATTTTCTTTTTTGAAGTATGCTTAGGTACTCACTGTATCTATAAATCAATATTAAAAAGGATTGGTGGTAGAATAAGATAAAGTAGTGTAGCCTGCTTTTTCTATACAACTATTCCATCAAAGGTCACAGAAAGAATCAGACTGAGGAGTGGAAATCCAAAGAAAAAGCATAGCAAATCAGGTTTTCAACCCAGGTAGCAGGAAGTACAGCGACCTAGCAGCTGACCCCCAGAGATTAGTTGTAGATCAAGTTTGGACTAAGGCAGAGAATCGTGACTAGATGCCCAGCTGATGTGTGTCTGTGTTCTAAGGCAAGGAGTGGTCACAGATCTCACAGGCACTAAATCTTTCCCTATATATCTTAGAAGGGGAGGGAACAGAAAAGCAGTTGATAGTTATTTTGTTCTGACCCCTGATTTGGGTTGCATGTGAAGCATGGAATAAAGAGAGCATCTACAGCCAGGCAAGGGGTTGGCCTATACCTATGTTCTGCTACAAGGAGTGCTTCTGGATACAGCTCATATCTGAACTGAGACTGAATACTGATGAAGCAGCAGGAGTAGGAGTGAGAAATAATGATTTAGCACTATGTCTGAAGTTGGTTCACATAAATAGACAGGTCTGAGGACTGTAGCTGAGTAACCAGCACAAACAATTTAAACAAAGCTGCTCTGAACATACAAGGCCTTCAAATTAGCTTATAGGAACTGGACCCATTTCTAGTCTACTGGAGCTCTAACCATGGGAAACCTACATTTGTGTTGGTCAGACTCAAAGTGAGTCAGAACCTTGCTGAGTTTAGACCAGATGGGCAGAAATCAGACTTTACCAAGGACTACTTTGGATATCCTGAAAAAATGCAGGTAAGTATCCAACCTGAGCTACCTATGAGATCCTTGAAAAGATGGCATTTCATATCCAGAGAAAGCAAAAGCACTACCCTAGAATATAAAAATACAAGTAAGAACATGGACTATGTAAGAAAGAAGAAAATAGAAAGTTATGTTTCTACAAATTACAATAGGCCAGAAAATGCACAAAATCCTTGCAAATAAATGAACTTTTTTAAATGACAATGACTTGAGATCTAACTCAACCAAAAGAGAATGCATACTCTCACTAAAGGGAAATTCCCCCAAATCTCTAGAGAAGCAAGCTGGAAATCAGGTTAGCCACTTATTTCAATTACATATTCCATACATGATTCCAAAGCCTCCCTGCCTCCACCTTCTCTTCCAGAAAGTCTGGAACCTCAAAGTCCACTTACAAACCAAGAATGAAGATTTCTTTCTCTTCTCCAAAATTTTTGAAGGCACTCCACCCCTCATTCATCTATTAAGAACTCAAATATAATTCTTCTCATCATCTCATCAATTATGAAGGCCTTACACAAAATGATCCAGAACTAAAACTGAGTTACCTATATCTCTTGCTATTTTGAAATTATGTAACTGGCTTCTTTAGCCACCTTTGCATAAATTAGCATATAGTTATAATCACTGAGTGACTCAAACCCTAATTCATTCATATTGAATATAGAACACCAAAGATTAGGGGAAAAAATGATGATGTGAACTAACTGAACATCGATGTAAGAAATGAAGTCAATAATTCAAAATTTTCTTTTTCTTTTAAATCATCTTTTTTTTTTCCTCCTTGGATAAAAATACAAAATTTTTGTGCTCTATTTATTTTATTTAAAGCCAATCAATAAAAGCTCTGTATTTGTAAGTCTGCATATAGCCCTTAGATGACATCTTTGCATTTATTCTTGTTGATATTTTTCCAAATATAACTTCAATAATCTGTCCTGTTTTTCTTTACATGCCTTCAAGGCCACTTATATTACTAAGTGGGTACTGGTTGAATGGTCTCCAAATAATCTCATGCAAACCGAAGTTTCATATCTAGTAATGTATATGTATCAGTAGGCATATATGAATGTATTTCCATCAAAGCATAGCCAACAAAGGTCAAATCCTATCTCATACTTGAATGTACTCTCTGGAATGCACAGGAAAATTAAGATTTTGCTTGCCTTCTACCTGACTTGCAGATGAAGTTGTAAGACATGCCAGTTTTTAACCTCTAAAACTCCGTTAATAAGCATTTTTCTTCTATTTATTTAAAAAAAAAACTATTTTCTTTTTGGTTAAAGCAAGTAAAGTTTCAGATTTTTTTTTCCTTTCAACATTCTGTTTTATTTTTTGTTGATTATATTCAATGGCCTCTTTCTTTCTTTATCTACACATTCATATTATTCATCTCTGCTCAGAGCCAATGTGATGTTTTGCTGATGAATGCCTATACAAGTATGGCAAAGGTAATAATAGCAGATTTCCTTCAAAACTCATCTCTGATCAACAAAACCTCTGTGAAGTGAAGTATTCAGCATAATACGGTTATTGTACTTAATTATTGTCTGAGATAAAAGCTAAGTTATTTGTGCAGTTCTGGTCAAATCCAATCTGTACAGTGGAGAAAAAAAAAACACACACCAAAAAAAACAAACAAACAAAAAAAAACTCCCTTCAGAGTCACAAAGCATTGCTCCAAGTCTGAACACTTACTACTTGATGACTTTGAACATGTAACTTATCTATGCCTTGGCTTCCACACCTGGAAAATCAGAGTTGGACTACATGGTTTCTAAATTTTCCTATGACTTTAAGTCTATGATCTCATAACCTGAGGTTCTTAATAAACTTTTGTTGAATTGAATAATTATGATAAGGCGAACTTGTCAATGTCTATACAAGCAAAGACACTTGGTATGCCGAACCAAATATGTGTACAATTATATACAATATCCTTAGTGTATTACATGGTTTAAATTGTCTATTTAAGCAAACCACAGTGAATAAGATATTCATTTGTTTGTTAATCTTGTAAAGTTTTTGGCTGTTTCCAAGGGAGTGGCAAAGATATAATGGAAATATAGAAATTTCAGTTTCTGATTAATATACTCTCTTACCTATACTTTGGAAAATATAATTACTCTAAATGGAGCTATCATTTAAGAAAATAAACTCTTTTGATTTGTGTTCTTTAGGATTATTTACCTCCATATAACAGACATTCTCAAAAACATATACTCCTGGCATAAAGATAAACAAAGAAGAAAAAAAATCTATCTTTATTTGCCAATGACTTGATGGTTTGCTTAGAAAAACCTAGGAAATAAGTAAAGAAACTGAGAAAATTTATAGTTCCAGCAAAGTTTCATGCTGCACATTTACAAAAATGATAATATTTTAAATAGCAATTACAAAATCCAAGACACAATAATAGAAGTCCCATTCAAAATAACTACAAAATGTACATCAATACCTGCATAAGTATAATTATAAAATATTTCTTAAAGAAATAAAGAACAACTTAAAGTTAAAAGACTATTTAACAGCACGAACGGATCATGCCAACATAAGAAAACAATGATAGTACCCAAATTTATTTTGCATATTCAGCGCTACACCAGTATCATCACTCGAGGGTTACTGAAAAGAAAGATGATAATTTTTAAAAATTAATTTGAAATTATAAAAGATATAAAATACAGATAAATTTTGGAGGGGAAAGGTTGGAGTGGAAGGCAAACAATTCTTCTAGACATCAAACTATATTATGGCAATAATCATCAAAAATATTTGGTCCAGGTTTGAAAAAAAGATGGAAAGTGTATCAATTGAGCAGTCTAGAAAAAGAATAATAAGGAATAATTAAGTACAATAAGCCAGCATTTAATAAACATAAAAATATAAATTAGCAAGGGAAAAAATTTGTTTTACAAGAATTTCTAGGTAAACTGAAAAGTAGCTTGGCAGAAATTAGATTTAGATCAACAACTTCCACCATATTCCCCCAAAAATTCAGAATGGATATGTGGTCTGAATATTAAAGATCATAGCACACACAAACAAATTAGAAGACAATAAAATCATATCCCTTTTACAGTAATTAGGGTTAATTCTAAATGAAGAAATAACAAATATTGAATACGGAATGTGTGGAAAGTTTTCTGTAAATTGATACAAAGTAAGCACAACCAGGAAAATAATATACACCGTGACTAGAATAATGTAAATGGAAAGAACAACAATAAAATAATTTGAACTGAATGTTAGGAATTTTGAGGACCAGGCTTGTCCCCGAAGAGGAGAACTAATAAAACAATTTTGCATACTATATGGGTTTGAATCACTAAATATAAAGTTAAACTTGATATGTTAGATAATTTTGCTGAATTTTTATTTTTTTCTTCTTCTCTCTAGTTCCTTTTCTCTATAAGAAATGGCTTTCTGGAAAGGTATGGGAAAGTAATTAAAGAGGGAATGATAGGTGATGTACAATGAAAAGATAGCAATAAAAGTGCATCTAAAAAACATACAATGAATTTCCAAAATTTTGGAATCACTTTCTCTGGAATTTTGAAATTTTATATGTATATCTGTGTGTGTGTGTGTGTGTGTGTGTGTGTGTGTGTGTGTGACTAACTGAAGTTTTCCCGTACATTTTGAAAAGATTGCTCTTCTAATAATTTTATGGCTTTTGAAAATATATATAAACCTCAAATGGCTTAAAAGATTATATTGGATATATATATATAATATATATACCAAATATATATATTTAAGATCATTTATCTACTCTTAACTCAATTATAGGAATGAAGACATGTGCAGAACCTTGGTGTGATACATCTAATTTAGTAAATAAAAGCACGGAGATTAGAACCTAAGGCTCCTAGCCATGTGCTCTTTCTCTTACATTGTGTGACCTTCTATTAGATTCTGTTAAATTTATATATATTTGATTCTAAAAAGGAAGAAGAGAAAAAGAGAAAAGGCCCTATTTGTAGTAAATATTTATAGCAGCTCTTTTTTGTGATGCCAAAAAATTGAAAATTGAGGGGATATCCATCAACGGGGAATAGCTGAACATGTCGTGCTTTATCACTATAATGAAATACCATTGACAATGAAATGACTAGTAGGATAATTTCAGAAAAAAACTGGAAAGACTTATATAAACTGATGCAAAGAACTAGGAAGAACCAGGAAAACATTATACATAGTAAACGCAATATTGTATGACGATCAATTGTAAATGACATCTATTTTCAGCAATATAACAATCCAAGAAAATTTTCAAAGGACTCATGATGGAAAATGGTATCTGCCTCCAGAGAAAGAATTGATGGAATCTGAATGCAGATCAAAGCATACAGTTTTCCCTTTATTTTGTGGTGTTTTTTGTCTGTGTTTTCTTTAACAATATGACCAATATGAAAATATGCTTTGCATGATTGAACATGTATAACCTATATCAAATGGCTTACCATCTTGTGGGGGGGGGGATAAAGGATGGGAAGGAGAGAATTTGTAACTCAAGTTTTTTAAATTAATGTTAAAAATTGTTTTCACGTGTAATTTGGGAAAAAATAAAATAGTATTCAAGAAAAAAAATAAAAAGGATGAAAAAGAAAGAACAGTAAATGGTTTCATTTATAGATATCTATTCTTTGATTCCAAGTAATTTCTTGAACTTTAAATTCCAAGATTATCATTAAAAAGTCACTAAAATGTACTTGGAGTTAAGTTGAATTAGTTTGAACTTCCTCTAAAGAGTTGCAGAACAGCTAAAGACAGCCCAAATCTCATTTACACCAAATGACACAATAGAGGGAATGAAGTAAAATTTTATATGATTATATAATGTGAAATTATAACTTCTGTAAATTATAGTCAAACAGATGATCAAGAGTATCTTTTTGATTAAGAAAATAGTTATCAGATGTGCTATATAATTTTCATGTATTCTGTATTGTATATTTGAAAGGTGTAATTTAGGGAACATTTTGTATACAATATTTAGAGCCTGAGTCCCCAAATCACAGACTTTTTTTTAATGTTCTCTACCCTCCTCTTGACCAACACAAACAAGCAAAACACATGTAATCACATGCTAACAGAGATCCAAGGGATTTTTATCCTAGTTCCAGGTAAATATGAACCTAAGAGCCAATGGAATTTTGTTTGTTTGTTTGTTTGTTTTGTTGTTGTTGTTGTTGTTGTTTGTTTGGTTGGTTGGTTGATTTTGTTTTCATAATTTTCAAGAGGGAAATGATTTAATTGTCTACTTCCATACTTTATGAATCTATGAAGGCATTTCCTTAACCAACACAGACCATAGTTCCAGTAAAAATAAGGAAATTATCTTCAGCTAGTTATTATTGATAACTCTGAGGCTTCATTTCTTGTTATAAGCAACAATAATCAGTGAAGATGAGTAATGAGATGGGAAAAGGTCTATATTTTTTGTGGACTACTTGGATTCACTGTAACATAGTAACTTCTGCCTTATTTTGTATTATACAATATTGTCCTATGACTGTGGATTGGACTAGATAACTAGGAGATCTCTAAGACCTTCTAATTCCACAATTTTATATTGTGATAAATGTGCATGTATACATCCACATCTCTCTCTCTATCTCTGTATATATATATAATATATATATATACACACACACACATAGTATCATGTATTACAAATACTCACATAGTATCACGTATTACAAATGAAGAATACTATTTCCTCTAGTAAAGAAGACTAATGAATAAAATCACTAATTATTAATCTTTTTATACTTCCATTGTCAAGGTCAATTATTGATTGCTGTAAATTATATTTTATGTCTGGCAATGGTGTAGAGTTTATCCCTGTGGAGTGAAATTTAAGGACTCTGAAACTCAAGAACAAATCAATCTCTAACCTAAAATCTAAAAAAAGAATGGCAAAGACAATAGAATATTAAAAAGAACCATCGTTTGGAAGGTGGCATTTCACTAAGACAAACTTTAGAAAGTCATGTCTACAAAGAACAATACTGAGTAGCAAATTGATAAATTTCCAATTAGCACCCAGTTTAAACAGCAAATTAATATGATTTGTGACCAGAAGCTCTTTTCTCTGTCTTCTGATCTCTTCAATAATCTATTTTGGCCTTTTTTAACCAGATAGATTTAGTCTATGATGATTTTGTGATGCATTCTTAAAACATCCATTTTTTATCCTTTCTCTTAATAAAATTTAGATAAATTAAAGACATTTGATGGGACTCCAGTAGTGCAAATGACTTTTAATCTATTATCTCTATTGCTTGCTCTATACACCAAACTTCTCTTCAATTTCACATAGCATTCAATTATCCAGTTTGCTGCTTTAGACTTACCCTCCTGGCAACTCCCCTCTCCAACACACACACACACACACACACACACACACACACACACACACACACACACACACATACCCCTCAAATCAATTTGGAGATCTAGAAGTGTCATCATTACTCCCAGAAAAGTCTCGATAATTCATTGTCTTAAACCTCAACTCTTCATGTTATTTTCACGACCAGAACTTCTTTCCCTGGACATAAATGCACTACAAATATATATATATATAATATGTGTGTGTGTGTATGTGTGTGTGTGTATATATATGTGTGTGTGTGTATATATATATGTGTGTATATATATACACACACACACACACATACACATACACACATACATATACACAAATATACACATATATACATATACACACACATATATATATATACATATATATGTTGTCTTTCTTTATTGTAATTTAAGATCCTTGAGGGCAGGAAATATTTATATATGTGTATCCCCATGCCTTACCATAATGTCTAATACATAGGTAATTAATAAATGTCTATTCATTCATTTATCCACTCACTTTTCTTTCCTTTAATGAAGAATGAATAGAACAAAATGTCTAGAACACAATGTACCATATATTTTGTTAGATTAATAGTAATTGCTGTTATAACTGGCATTTATCCACTGTACCATCTAGCTGCTTTAGAATATTCATGTTCCAATGGTTAGTTTGGAAAACAACCTAGAAGTTGCCCAATTGGAACTGGCCAGCTGGGTCCCCATTCAGGCAACTTGGACTACTTGACATCAGGGAGATGATGACATGACTTGCAATTGACTTTGATTTGAGTGAGGGAAGGCTGTGCAAGGTCACCAGCCTCACTTTTTCCTCCAGGGCCTAAACTTTAAAGGATAAGAATGTGAACTGGACCTCCTCACATTTCCTCAGTACCTGCTGCCCCTGAGATTTCTTCCTCCTTATTTCAGAAGGTAGAGTGTGGACATCAAAGGCTTCCTTTCAGATCCTCCAGACCTTCCATTTAACTAGGGGGCCCAAGGCAGCCATCCCATCATTTCACACAAGACTATACGACTTCATCATCTTCCACACCACCATACTCTTGAGCTTCATTTCGTGTTGTCTTCCCTCATTGGACTGTGCCCTCTATGGAAAAAGATCTTTTCCTTCCTCTCTTTGTATCCCCAAGGGTTAGCTCAATGCCTGACACATATTGTCAGGTGCTCAGCAAATAATTGTTAACTCTTGTTCTGTATCTTCCTTGCAATAGAGAACTCTTGGAAGAAGAAACTCCCTTTAATAATACAGATAAACACTTTCTCAGCAATTCGTAGAGTTGCCTAGAGCAACTAGGCTTAGTGTCAAACATCACACAGTCACTGTGTGTCAGAGATGGTACTTGATCTCAGAGCTTCCTGGCTCCAAGGCTAATTGTCTATTCACTACACCAAACTATTTCTCAGTTATTGATGCTGTTGAACCGCACCCACTTTGGAAGAAAATGCATAATTGTTCTTGGGTGCAATTGTACACTTAGTCTGAGGCTTCCTTACTAGTTTGTAAGACTTCCAAGGGGCCACTGAGTATTTTTTAAGAGGGAATGATAAGCCAAATAAGTTTGGGAATCTATGCTTTAAATGGTTTTTTGTTTGTTTGTTTGTTTTTGTTTTTTATGTGAAGATGATGCCATTGATCCAGCTTCCAGAAAGAGCTTGCATTTTGAATTTGTTTTCCAGTGATGGTGGCATCTGTGCAGATTAGAGGTATATATTATGTGACAATGGAAGAGAGAAGTTAAATGTTCATAGTAGTCCTTCTGTCTTATGTCATAGCATGTCCCCATACATCCCCAAATGTGACAATAGTCCCTGTGTCTTAAACACTTGAAGTAATTTAGTTCATGTTTTAATCATTTGATCTAATGGGGCAGAACCTGCATGCTAATTCTCCAGCCTAATAAGGAATAATGACTAACTAGGTATCAGATAAATTGCAGATAAAAGGCTCTTCTTAAATTGCATCCCTTGACTCAACTGAGTTGGGTAAAAATAGAAATTCATTAGAGCAACTTCGGTTTTATTATTTCTGATGCTAATTGTATGATGTGATGGAGGTATGATCCATGCCTCTATCCCTAGAAAACTGTGGTAGTGTTATATTAATGGCCGTCATCATTCATTGTGGTTACTGCTATTTTTTTTGCCAAATGTTACATGCAATGTTTAATAATATATTACGTATTTCTTTTTGTTCTTTTCCCCCTTTCCCCTTCTTCATTATACAGGATATATATATGTGTATGTGCATGTGCATGCGTGTGCATGCATGTGTGCGTGTGTACGTGTGTATGTGTGTGCGTATGTGTGTGTGTATGTGTGTATATATAAACTCATAGCAGGAAAATAATATGCGCTTTGATCTGTCATTAGTTTCTTTGGCGTATAGCCAAATATTAGAAAGGAAAACAGAGAGCCTATCAGAATGTGTATGTAACTAATGAGTTATCTTGAAGTGCCTTCAGCCCTCCAGAGAAACAACCCAACATAAAGTGCTGGTCTATTTGAGTCTGGTGGATTATTTAATAATGTATCACCTTCTATGGTTGAAGTCATAAGGTAAAAATGGAGAGAAAATTGGGTGGAGGATGAGTTGAAGGGAGGGCTTTCTTATTTTGTGTACTCTACTGCACCACATTCCAATTGATTGTAGTTGTAGAAATTGGCAAACATAATATAATAAGTAGTGGTAGCATGGTTATATATCATTTAGTGCTATTAGTGATATAGATCAATTAATTATATTTAAATCTCTACTGTTACAGAATAATAGGACTATAAACTCTATTAAAAAATAATTCCCTGTCTCTATGCAAGGATAATTAAAACCACTTTAGAAACTTCATTTGCTTCTCCAGGATCATAAATTCAGATTTGGAATCAACCCTAAAGAGTATCTAACCCAGCATCTTTGTATGAAGAGCTCTTGATTCCTCCTTAAAGAATAGTTTATAAAATGGAAGAGAAGGGAAGGGAAGGGAAGGGAAGGGAAGGGAAGGGAAGGGAAGGGA
>NW_020954579.1:21488359-21531055 GCF_900497805.2 Vombatus ursinus
GGAGAGAAGAGAAGAGAAGAGAAGAGAAGAGAAGAGAAGAGAAGAGAAGAGAAGAGAAGAGAAGAGAAGAGAAGAGAAGAGAAGAGAAGAGAAGAGAAGAGAAGAGAAGAGAAGAGAGAAGAGATTATTTATGAACTTTGTGAGCTTGACTTAGTCATAATTCCTCTCTCATACTCAGTTTCCTCACTCTTTTGTTGGTTAAGTTATTTGCCCAGAATCACACAGACAGTAAGTGTCTGAATGATTGGGGGTATTCTGCAAGCAGATCCTTTTATGTTCTGGTAGCTATCTTAATGATTAATAGCACTAACCTTAGATCTATCAGCACTGGACTTTTTGATTTATCATTTGACAGGACCTTCAGGTAAAATTCTAGGAGACAGAGAAGGTAATTCAATGATTAGCATCATCAGATGTCCAGAATTCTGAAAAAAAAAATTTAATTAATTAATGTATTTATTTTGGTGAGGCAATTGGGGTTAAGTGACTTGCCAAGAGTCAGACAGTTAGTGAGTGTTATGTGTCTGAGGCCATATTTGAACTCAGGTCCTCCTGACTCCAGGACTGGTTCTCTATCCACTGTACCACCTAAATGCTCCTCCCTTTTTTATTTTTAAGAACAATTTTAGAAGAGATGACATTAACTTAGTGATTGTTGTCTCTTATAACTTCCCTTGAAAATTCTATAATCCCATATGCCAATGAATGTGATCTCATCAACATGGGTATTCCTTCTAATGATGCTACTCAGCTTCACCTGCCAATCTTGCATGACTACTCCATATCCTTCCATAATTCATCATATGGGAGTCATCCAATGATTAGAGGGCCTCCCTTGCTTTCTATTGAGATTGTAAGGTTACTAATAGATCATACAGTCTGTCCAGCAGTTCTCCTCAAATGACCAGTCCGTCCTTGTCTGTATGCTTTTTTGAAATGTGTATCTAAACTTCCCTCACCCCAAAGTAAGACTGACTAATGTTCAAAATTACAAACCTTATAATAGCAAGATTTCAAATGAACTTTACCATTTACCACCCAGATGTCTCCTATCAAATTTCCACTTTCCATGTTTCAAAGTTTTGAAGAATTCATGGTTGGGCATAAGCTTGTTTCTCTTACATTAATGTCTACTATAATCCTTTTTTCCTTCCCCAAATTGTCTGTATTCCAGTCCTGACACATGCTCTTTTCTATTAGGCATTAATTCTTTCACAAATGCAACAGGGTATCTCTATTAAATGCAAATTTCCTGACTGATCCAGGTCAGAGATAGTTGCTTTTCAAAATCCAGGCATAGCATACCTCCAATGTGATTAAGTCCTCTGGACCACCATAAGCTTTATAATTGATCAAATATACTTTTATGTTGCTAACATTTTGCAGACTCTTATTATAACTGGCATCAATTTTGCCTGCCTTACATAACCATCCAATTCCAAAACAAACCCTGTTCTTTTTAGCCTCGATGCCTGTGAAGTCTGTAGAAGCAGAAAGTGAATATAGCTTGCGATTCAAGAAAAGGATTTTGCAGCTTTTAAACCTCTTATAAAATCAAATATTATCTTAAGAAATCCTAACCAAATTAATCTTTAACTCCATCTTCACTTGCTCCCTTATGACTTCATCCTCGGCTGACCCATATATGACCCAATGCTCATTTATTTCTTATTAAGAGAAGGATAGTGAAAATCTCAGAAAATGATCTTTTGTTTAATTTTTTTCACTCTACAAAGAGGATTAATTTTTGAGTATGACATCATTCACTGATGATTTCAGCACACTGACTTCTATTTCCCCTGTTCTTCTCAACTCTCTGGTTAATCCAGTTAACCAGACACCAAAATTGCAGGATCCTTTTATAGACATGAGCACTGGGTAACCACTATGTACTGTGAATATCTCAAAGAAACTGTAAGCAAGTAAAAAGGAAGTATTTTCCTAAGTTTTCTTATTCCTTCTTCTATTCCATAAGATGTTACAAGAATATCAAGAGAATCAATGAGGTAAAAATGTTAAAAAAGGTGGTCTAGAAGTTTGAGATATCAAACTATATTATGAAGAGGCAATCTTCAAAACAATCTGGTACTGGCTAAAAAATGGAGTGGCGGGTCATTGGAATAGATAAAGTATATAATACACAGTAGTAAATGACTATAGTAATCTAGTGCTTGATAATCCAAAAGATCCAAGCTTTGGGAATAAAAACTCACTATTTGTTGAAATTTCTGGGAAAATTAGAAAGAAGTTTGGCAGAAACTAGGCAGTGGGTAGAATGCCAGGCCAGTAGGCAGAAAGATCTGAGTTCAAATCCATCCCCAGACACTTACTGGCTATGTGATTCTGGGCAAATAACTTAACTTTGTTTGCCTCAGTTTCCTCATCTATAAAATGAGCTGGAGATGCAAATGGCAAACCACTCAAGTATCGTTGACAAGAAAACCCCACGTGGGGTCACAAAGGGTCAGACATGACTGAAAAATAACTAAACATCAACAAACAATAATAGGCTTAGACCAGCATCTCATACTGTATACCAAGATAAGGTCAAAATAGATAAACGATTTAGATATAAAGAATAATATCATAAATAAATTAGTTGAGCATGGAAAAATGTCCTTGTCAGATCTATCAGTAAGGGAAGAATCTATGTCCAAAGAAGACATAAAGGTAATTACAGGAAAGAAACTAAACAGTTTTTATTACATGAAATTTAAAAATAAAAGCTTTTGCACAAATAAAACTAATGCAGCAAAATTAGAAGGAAAACAAGAACGGGGGGGGGGGGTTAGCAGCAAGTTTCTCTGAAAAAAGCCTCATTTCTCAAATATATAGGGTACTAAGCCATATATATAAAAATAAGAGCAATTCTCCAGTTGATAAATGGTCAAAACATATGAACAGTTTAGAGAAGAAGACATCAAAGCTATCAATAGTCATATGGGAAAATTCTTTAAATTACTATTGATTAGAGAGGTACAAATTAAACAATTCTGAGATAACACCTTATACCTATCAGATTTGCTAATGTGACAAAAAAGAAAAATGTCAAATGCTGGAGGGAATATGGAAAAAAATTGGGGCACTAATGCACTATTGGTGGAGTTGTGAACTAGTCTCATCATTCTGGAAAATGATTTGGACTATAAGAGCTATAACACTGTGCATAACTTTTGACCCAGCAATACCACTATAAGATCTGTAGTCAAAGATCTCAAAAAGACCAAAGAAAAGGAAAAAAAAATCTAATTTGTGTGCAATACTTAACAGCTCTTTTTCTGTTGACAAAAATTAGAAATTTAGAGGATGCCCAGCAATTGATGCTTGGTGGAACAATTTGTGATACATATGATTGTGATAGAATATTATTACTCTATAAGAAATGATTAATGGGATGGTTTCAGAAAAACTTGGAAAGACTTACAGGAACTGAGGCAAAGTGAAGTGAGCAGAACCAGGAGAACATTATGTAAAGTAAGAACAATATTGTAATGATGATCAACAGTGAAAGATTTAGCTACTCTGATCAAGACAATGATCCAAGACAATTCCAAAGAACCAAAGATGAAAAATGCTATCCACCTCCAGAGAGAGAACAGATGAACTCTGAATGTAAGTTGAAGTATTTAAAAAAAATAACTTCCTTTTTTATTGTTTTATTTTGTTTGTGTTTTCTTTTGTCTCATGGCTAACAAGGAAATATGTTTTGCATGACTTCACATGTATAATCAAAATCAAATCACTTGCCTTCTCAAGGAGGGAGAAGAAGTGAGAGTGAGGATGAAAATTTGAAACTCAATTTTTTAAGGTAATTGGTAAATATTTAATGAAATAAATAAAAATAAATTTAAAAAAGAAAACTACCATAAACTCCCATAAATGGAACTGAAGTTAGTCAGAATTCTAACCAGGGAGGTGAAAACAGAGTATACATTCTAACAATTGTAAGCATAGAGCCAAATCCTGGCCTTGGATAGTTAGAAAAGAAGCATGTCACAGAACAGCCCCTGTAGGTCGCTGAATTTAGAGAAAGGGATTGATCATATACTCTACAGATGACTGGAATGCACAGTAACAAACAGGGCAGCTAAGTAGTTGAATGCCAGCACCAGAGGAACTATTCAGCTGACTCAAGACCAGTGTGAGCTTTAGAATCCTATGGGACTCTGTCAGGGTCACAGAAACAAATGGAAAAAACTCCCATTTGGAGAGCATGGAAAGAAAAGAAGACAGAAACTCATTGAGGTCAGAATCTGTAATAGAAATCTAGGAAACCAAAACAGAAACCAGGAAGGGGGTTTAGTTCCAGGTACTCAGTCAATGTTGGAAGTGCAACAGCAATGACATACATCCCTGATACAGAAGGCATAGTAAAAACAAGGCCTAACTCACTCTTTCAAAAGAACTGAAGAAGGTTATCTTGAACACAAAATTACAAACCATGAACTGAGGCTGAAGTGCGAGTAAAGAAAACCACAAATAGGATGAAAGAATACTATGGTTTAAGAAAAATCCTAGGGGTAAATCAAGAAAAAAGCAATTCTAAAACATCAACGAGCAGAACCTTGAGGAAAAATGGTTTGCACACAAGAACTGCAGGGGTAATTGTGAGAAATGAAATAATAAATAAAAGTGAAATTACAAATAAGGAGAAAAAATAGAAAAGAGGAATGCATTTCTTAGAACAGAAAGTAAAAAATCTTAGTAAAGTAATAGGCTCTGGGGTAGGGGGGAATATAATAGAGTCAATAGAACTTAGTGTTTCCAGGACAACAAGAAATATTAGAAAAAAATCAAGATTTTGAGAAAAATAGAAGAAAATGTAGAGTTCCTACTATCAATACAAGTGACTTGGAAAACTGGTTATATAAATAATAATTACTAGACTCCCTAAAATCTATTAATAAACAAAGAATATAGACATCATATTTTAAGAAATCATAAAATAAAACCTGCCCAGATCTTTGAGAACTAAAGCATAACATGAAAGTTGAAACGGCATAGAAATATATCAATTATGACAAGAAAATAGGGACAAACAGTAGAGTTGTAGATAGAACAGGCACACACAAAACAAAACAAAACAAAACAAAACAAAACAAAACAAAAATCAGCTATGGGGATTTGATCATAAAGAGGAAATTGTTGTTGTTCTTTATCCTTTGTTCTTGAAGAGGACCAATGATATATCTTGACTTGCTCATGAATTGGATATAAGTGGAGCAGAGCTTTGCCAAGTTATTAGCTTCATTCTACCCTCCAGAAGTAAAACAAAATTAAAGAAGATTGTCAACCAGGACTCAGTGTGTGATGCTGGTCTTTTTGAATTAAGGTCTTTCCCAAGTCTCAGTTTGTTTGCTTATTCAATGACTCAGGCCTGGGAAGGAGTTGAGACAAAAAAAAAAAAAAAAAGAAAGCTCAATTTACCATCACAAAAATCTCAATCTAGGAGGGGAAGATTTCATAGTTTCTGGCCAGTACAGAAAACAATTGCTATTTATATTTATTCTAAGACATCAAAACCTAAACAAGGAACAATCCAAGCTTGGGGTGAGGCTATTATTGGCCATTCAATGAAAGCCTTAGAGATTTGAGTTTTAAGGTGGAGTCAAATAACTCCATCTAAAACACAATGGACTTTTAAAAACCTGTTTTTTCAGAGCTGTATTTCAAGAAATCAAAAATGAAAACCTCTCAGGGATATTAAAAATGAGAAGTAGTATAAGAACCAGAGATTGTGATCTAGGCTTGGTAAAAAGAAAAGAGAAAGAAGAATAGGAAGGTGAATTAAAATGTAGATTACTAATATTGATCAGATTCCTTTTTTTTTTTCTCTACCCTCTTCTTCTTTGTAAAGAGATATAATGGGTACTTGGGGGAAAGAGAAGAAGGAATAAAACACTATCAAGATGAATAAATGCAATTAATAATAAAACCAGGAAATTAAATGTAACGAAAACACCCATAAAATAGATGAAAATAGCAGAATATTAAGAGAAAAAATATGTTGTTTAAGAAAAACTTGGGACAGAAAGACTAACTTTTAAAATGAAGGCTCCAGTAGAATGTGGGAACTGAGTAACACTGCACTTCTTTTTCATCTGAACTGGTCATAGGAAAGATAATACATGTGGGAAAATGAGCAGGCCACTACCCAGAAAAAAAAATAACAAATAGACTATACTTCTAGCTCCAAAACATGTTGTTATTGAGTTGGAAAAAAAAAAGCAAAGAAAAAGAATACATTTTGCAAGTAGCCAGGCAAAAGACTTTCAAATATAGAGAAAAGATAAATTCAAGCAACAACGGGGAATTCAAGTTACAAGAAATTAGGTAAGGGAGTTCAGATTCTTACAATCTAGCCACTGCTCAGATTCTTACAGTCTATCCAATAGCTCACTAATGTTCAGACTCCTAAAGAGTCTGCCCAATATGACAGATGTTCTAATAAACCTTGTCTTTGGCTGAAAGAAAGTTTGGGTCGAATTCTTTCAGGCAGGATCTGTGTGTTGTGATTTTGGGGTCCCAGCACCCCTAAATCTCAACATTTTGGTGGACGGTACAGGGAAACTACCTAACCTCAAGTTCTTCTCCAGCCACAACTGAAAGGTACATAAGCTTCCCGTTTCCCCCTCCTTTCTTACTCTGCAGTTAGGGTCACTCTCCAAGCACCAAGGCTTGGAGGTGTTTTTTCAGTCAGACAATTATGAGGCTGCCTCACACTCAGCCTGATACTCTCAGGATCTTGGTCTGCTGGGTCGGTTTAAGAACATGGGTACACTTTCTGCAGCAGGACAAGGATGGATGCCCTATCCAGAAGGGTATGTCCAATTTTATCAATTCTCTCAGCACTAGGGAATTGGGGAAAACTGCAGTTGCGTTTTGGTTCCCTGAGGCTTACTTCCTCCCTTCCCTCTTCACCCCTGAATCCTCCTTCATGGAGGTTACAGGGAAAAGTTAGAATAGCTAAAAATATCTAGGCAGATTCTGGAGGTTTTGTGATTGATCATTAAGGAGTTTTGAAACTCCTCCTTACAACTCTCAGCACTCCTTTCTCCCACTTCCTTCCCTTAAGTCAAGAGGGTATCTGTTAACCCCTCTCATAGGAGAAGAGAGTTTCATCCTTTCCCCCTCCCCTTTGATTTTGCCCTCCCCAACCTGGGGAAAGGAAGGAGGGGTGAGGGGCAGCAGCTACAGCATGGGCCCCACTGCCAATAGCCTTGGGTCCTGGGGCAACCTTTGCCTGGAGGCATCACCCAGGTTTAGCACATTCTGCTCAAAGTAAAGAATCTGGCCTTTGAACTTGGGTAAGTGTGCTTTTAAAGTTGTAGTTTTAACTGTTAATGATGAGATATTGATTCTCTGTGTAAAGTAATTTGGAAATCAATTTAACAAAATTGAAGTCACCTGATTGCTAATGGGTTTGTTTCAAGTTTCAAATTGGTGAACTTTTTGTATCAGTTATGTTAAGCAGTTTTTCATAATTTGGTTACCACTAAAATCATTTGGCTATTGCTGGTTATTGTTTTAATATGTAAACTAGCCAAAAAGCTTGTTTGGGTTTTGTCTTGCTGAGAATTTGCAAGTATATAGAAATAATCTCTAATGATTGGCTTTTTACACCACGACAAATTTAAATTTGAGATGTAAATCCTGGAAAAGTTTTTTTTTTTTTTTTTTCTGAGCTATGATTAGTGAAACTTGCTGTTTGAGCAAAGAGCTCATGATTTTATTTTGAGTTGTCTAATGGATCATAATAATCCATCGATAAATCAACAATCCACCATCTGAGATATGCCACAAGCTACTTAGACAGAATGTGATACTGGTGGGAAGTCAGCATTGGAAAAAGCTGAGAGGGCAATTTCAGCCTCAGTCTGAGATGGGATCCTCCTGGCTCAGTTTCCCCATTATGTTCCTTTGAAAGGGAATGTTACCCATCTGGCTATTCCTGAGTCTGGCTATGAGGTGGATTTGATACTACATGGTTGGAAAACTGAATTATCTGAATCCAAACAGAGCTAAAGATGTTTTATCCTCTCATATTTGGGCCCTAAATCTAGTCCCTGCTTTATATCTAGACCCTGTAATCTTTTCTGTCAGATTTGTATCTTCCCAGACTACAAGTCATTCGCTTACAGTTGGTAGTAAACAGCAGCTACTGTCAATGTCCCCCCATCATTCCCTGGGTGCAACCTTTGCTCAGTTCCAGTTAACCTCCTCTTTGGGATCCCCTCAAGGAAGGGACAGCTCTATGCCCCTTGCCAGCAGGAAGCAGTTTCAGAAGCCAAGACCTTCTCCCCTTACCCCAAAAGAATTTGGGTTCCATTTGTTTGAGGGGAGAATGATGAGGATGGGAGTTAGATCCTAAAAGGAAAACCTCTGGACTTTCCCACGTGGCCAAATATCTGGTATTTTCCTGAGGCTATAATCCCATCAACTGGCCTTTCATTATGGCTACACCCAATCTCCCAATTCTATTACCCTTAACCTAGCCTAGCCCTCCATTGTTTTACCTCCCTATGCCCCCCCAACCCCCGCCATTTCCCACCCGTAATCCTAGCTAGGCTCCATTCTCCCTTGGCCAAGAGGTACAGGTCCCAGTTCTTCTGTTCACCCCAGCTTACTGGCCACTTCCATTCAGATCTTCCTTAGACACCTCCTCCAGTCAAACTGCTTGGCCTCTCCTAGGGCCTACTTGACTTCATTATCCAAGCTCTAGATCAGTAACCACACTTTTCTGCTTCCTATTTCCTATTCTATTATCATACCTGTTTTTTCAGGAAACTTTCCCTTGATCTTTAATTTTCTTGAAACTTTTAATTGATCTCTAGTTTTCTTGAAAAGATTTCCTGTCTTTCCCATTCTATTATTTCCTTCTATTTCTTTGCAGCCTGGCACATAGTTGATACTTTAAAAATGCTTGTTTACCGAAAGGATGTATATGAACTCATGGAAAGTGAAGTGAGCAGAACCAGGAGAGCAGGGTAAATACTAACAGCAATATTGTAAGGATGAGCAACTGTGAAAGACCCAGAGACTCTGATTAATACAATAAGTCAAGACAATTTCAAAGGACCGATGAGGAAAAATGCTACCCACCTCTGGAGAAAGAACTAATAAACTTTGAGTAAAAAATAGAAGCATACCTTTTTTTTTACATTCTATTTTTCTTAGTTTTTTCCTCCTCTGCCTATTTTTGCAACATGGCTAATATGGAAACATGTTTTGCATGGTTTCACATGTATAATCAATATAAAATTGCTTGCCTTCAAGGAGGGTGGAGGGGCAAAAGGGAGGAAGAGAATTTGGAACTATTTTTTTAAATAATTGTTAATTTTTTTACATGTAATTGAGAAATATTTAATGAAATAAATAAAAAGAAATTTTTAAAATGCTTAAAAAGGAAATTAGATAAGGGATCAGAATAACATATTACAAAAAGCAAGGGAGTTCATGCTACGAGTCAGAATGTCCTACCTTTCAAATATGAATCTAATCGGCACTGAAAAAAAGAGGAATTTTTTTTTTAAAGTAGTGAATTATTTGTCTTAAAACAAGGACAAAAATATACAAATACAAGGACAAGAAACATAAAAAAGTACAATTTTCAAGTAAAGAATAAGTAATAAAATCAACATTTAATATTTAAAGGTTGTTGCTTTATGAAAAATGAGAGCCTTAATGAGATAAAAGAAAGGATTAAAGGGACCATGAAGATTTAGAAGAGCTATAAGATATTAAATTTTTCAGGGGAACTAAAAGACCCAAGAAAATCAAGTATGAAAGTTGAGTGAGTCACCATAGACTAAATCTCTTGACTCTCTCTTACCCCAATTTTACATATGGAATCATGATCTTCTGTGGGAAGGAATAGCAAAGTAAGAAGTATCATAAATGATGAGAGAGAAGATGAAAGACAGAGGGCCATGGATAATGCACACCTATTATTTGCTTGGCTAAATAATGAGGGGATGTTAATTCTTATTGTCTCTCAGCAAGAAGGGTTGCTGCCAGAGATGGTAATGTAGATAATGAGGGAGAAGTGGGGGTGCTAGGGACAGAAAGATCAAGCCTAAAGGTTGTGAAAATGAGGCTTTTTTTTAAATTTTATTTTTTAATTTATTATTTATCTACTTATTTATCATTAGAATAATTTATTATTTATTTATTTTAACATGTTTTCCTTTTTAAATTTTGAGTTCAAAATTCTCTCCCTGCATTCCCCACCCACACCCACATCCACTGAGAAGACAAGCAAAATTATATTAATTCTACATAGGAACTCATACAAAAGATGTTTCCAAATTAACTATATCACCAAAAAAGCAAGAGAATTATACTTAAATTTGCACTCAAAGTTTATCAGTTCTTTCCCTAGAGATGGATAGCATTTTTCATCATGAGTCCTTTGGAATTTTCTTAGATCGCTGTATTGATCAGAATAGTCAAGTCTTTCACAGTTGATCATCATTACAACATTGCTGTTACTATTCACGATAATCTCCTGCTTCTTCTCACTTCACTTTTCAATTCATATAGGTCTTGCCATGATTTTTTTTCTGAAACCACCCCCTTTGTCATTTCCTATAGCATAATACTTCTCCATCACAATCATATGCCACAACTTGTTCAGCCCTTCCCTGATTGATTAGCATCCCCACAATTTCAAATTATTTACCAGCACAAAAAGAGCTGCTATAAATATTTTTGTACATATAAGTCCTTTTCATTTTTCTTTGATCTCTTTGGATTACAAATTTAATAATGGTATTATTGGGTTAAAGGATATACACAGTTTTATAGCCCTTTGGGTATAGTTCCAAATTGTGCAGCAAAATGATTAGGCTAGTTCACTACTCCACCAACAGTCAATTAATATACTTATTTTCCTTCACTCCCTCCAGCATTTATCATTTCTGTTTGTTGATGATGTTCATCCTTTGTTTTTGAAGAGGAACAATACCACCATGGAGTCATGTTTTGACTTGTGTGTGAATTGGGTAAGTGAGGCTGAATTGCACAAAGTTGTCAGCATCACTCTCTTTTCCAGAATCATCAAAGTCTAGCGGCAACACAAAAGTCAAGACAATTGGCAGTGGCCCAGGATGCAATGGATAACCTTGGTGTCTTTTATGTCTGACCACTCTCCAAGCACTCCACAATGCCTGCTTCAGCTGCCTTCATGGCTGTAGGAACAAATTGTTCTCATCTACCCAGTGCACTAGGGGAAGTCTTTACATGCTTTGGGCAGACATCCCACTAATTCATCAATGGATTTGAGGTCTGTGAGTTACCCCAACCTGGGTTAACCCAACTTTACTGGGGTGTCCATTATATAAGCTACAGCTTCTTGGAACAGCTAGGTGGTACAGTGGTCAGAATTCTAGGTCTGAAGTCAGAAAGACTCCTTTTCAGGAGTCATTTAACCCTGTTTTTCTGTTTTCTCATCTGTAAAATGAGCTGGAGAATGAAATGGAAAACCATTCCAGTATATTTGCCAAGAAAACACTAAATGGGGTCACAGTCAGGGTGCAACTGAAAAATGACTGAACCATTTCTGATAGGTACAAAGTGGTACCTGAGAATTGTTTTAATTGATATTTCTTTAATCAATAGTGATTTAAAGAATTTTATATGAGTATACATAGCTTTGATTTCTTCTTCTGAAAGCTGCCTGTTCCTATCTTTTGACCATTTTTCAATTGGGAAATGGCTCTTATTTTTATAAGATCTTGTTTTTTATAAGATTTTACAATATTTATATTATATATAGGGAACTTGATATATTATAGAAGGGACGTAGAAAATTGGGAAAGAATTTTTACAACCAATATCTCTGATAGAGAATTAAGACAAATTTATAAGAATACACATCATTCCCCAATTGATAAGTGGTCAAAGGATATGAACAGGTAGTTCTTAGATGAAGAAATTAAAGCCATCTATAGTCATATGAAAAAATGCTCTAAATCACTATTGGTTAGAGAAATGCAAATCAAAACAACTCCGAAGTACCACATCACACCTATCAGATTGGCCAACATGACAAAACAGGAAAATGATAAATGTTGGAGAAGATGTGGGAAAATTGGAACACTAATATATTGTTGGTGGAGTTGTGAAATGATCCAACCATTCTGGAGAGCAATTTGGAACTATGCCCAAAGGGCTATAACATTGTGCATACACTTTGACTCAGCAATACCACTTCTAGGTCTGTATCCCAAACAGATCATAAAAATGGGAGAACGACCCACATGTACAAAAATATTTAAAGAAGCTCTTTTTGTGGTGGCCCCTCTCATATCCAGAAGTCCACAATAATTCATTCTTTTCCCTCAAATATAACCAGGGAGGAAAGCAGCAGAAGCCAAATGGCTAGAACCCTTCCCTTGGGTGTTTGTGGCTTTCAGGACTTCAGCAAGTCACAAACAAGCATTTAATAAATGCTATGTGGCAGGCAGTATACTAAGTGCTGACAATAAAAATACAAGCAGAGAGGGAGGTAAAAAGTGTTAGGGGATAGGGAGGGGAGGATTATTCAGAGGGGAGAGAAAGATGAAAGTAATCATTATAAAGATACACTAGCTAAAGTCCAAAAAGTCAGGAGTACAGCTTGGAGAGGAACGAAGATATGGCTTGCCTGGGCATCCTCCCACCACCAATATAATAATCCATCACCACCACTGCCTGCAGGATTTCAGCTCCCTTTTGTGTTTTGTCTTCTTATCTTAGAAAGTGAATTCCTTGATGACATGGTTTGTCTTCTTTATCCTAGTATTGGTATCTCAGCACTTAACACAGTGCCTGACACATACTAAGGAATTAATTGATGCTTATTGTTTTGCCTTGTCTTCTATGCACAGTCTCTTCCTAGGCCAGCAGCCAGTTTCAAAACACTCAGAAGCTACACAGTAAACTGCCATAGCATATCTAGACATTTTTTTCAAGTGAAGAGTTACACATATGCAGAAACAAGCTCATCAAAATCCAAATAGGAGATTGTAACAAATCAAACAAGCATGTGTAAAGGACGGGACTCCCATTAGCTAGTTCCCATTGCCTCCAGATATCTCAACATTAAACAAGGTATTCCAAAAGTCAGTTTTAAGCTTTAATAGCTTTTGGCATGGCCTGTATAACAGAGAAAATCTCTGTCTATACATATTTTAGTAGTATAGCAAAGGAGAAAGAGTGGAAGATGTGGAAAGAGTTGTGGGTAAGAATTTAAGAAACTTAAATTCTTAATCAAGTTCTTGCACTAACTGGCTTTGCAAATTTGAACAAAAGGTTGTTTCTCTATCACTGGAAATCTACCAGTAGAGTCTAGAAGACCATACTGTTGAAGGAATTATGGTTCAGTTACCATTTGGCCTACAGGACATTTGATATCCCTTCCAACTCTAAATTCCTGTCATTCCATGAGGACATCCTCGAGTAATATAAAGACTTGAATAGATAGCACTTTGAAGGTGCTTCTTAACTCTAAAATTCTGTGCCTACACCTCTTCTTGTATGGGTATTCAAAGTATCTTTTAATAGAACAGTAGCCAACTCAGCAATGGGCACTCCTTATTTTCTTATAAGACAACATTTGTGGGAATTGGCTCTAATGTGTGTGTTTTGTTTTTTTGTTTGTTTGTTTAGGTTTTTTGTTTAAATTTTTTGCTGCAAGCATGTATACCTCAGGAATTGGACTTGATTTATCTTGTTGATTATCTAGATTTAAGAAAATGATGGAAAATGTTAATAATTTAGATTAAATTTATAAGGCTGTTGCATATATACTTCTTTTTCTTTCTTTCTGGAGAACCAATTGTTAAACATTTACTGGTGCACACCTGTTACACAGAAAGCTGGAGGAGAATGGAAACCTAAGGAGCCATTTCAAACTTTAGCTTGAACTTTTTGCTTTAAAGTGGTAGATATTTTGTAAAATATTAATACATATTATTAATTTCAGTTGATAATAAAATAATTATAAAAACTACCACCTAATTTTCTACAAGGTATTCAGTACTATAGTTCATTTGCCCTTTGTGTTGCTTTTTTTCATGCTCCTGCTTAACTGATAAAAAATGGTGAAACACTTTAAATTAAAATATATTTGCTTTTTTTGTTGCTTTGTTTTTTTTTTTCTGCTCCTGCTTGACTGATAGAGAGTGGTGAAACACCTTAAATTAAAATATATTTATAAACTTTGCACCACTTACTGTATAACTCAAAATCTTCTACCCATGTTCACTTTTTAAACAGCTTGTTCTCTGCATAGGACTTCTATTGATATCAATAGAAATTCCACATGTATAATAAGCAAGAAAAAACACAAATAAAATGTAAAAATCCATGTTTTCTGGGCATTGCATATGCATTCCTTAGTCAATTAATAGCTTTCATTAGAAAGGAATCTACTTAGTTAAAATGCATAGCTTTCTCTTACCAGAGTATTATAAATCTGGAAGAGAGATTAACAAAAAATAAGAAAATGAAAATTTAGTAACAATGAATGTCTTATGAGTAAATTTAAATTTTCTGAAGTATCTCATCTGCCACATGGACATTTTTTTTTCCTGTACAAGAAAGTTTGTAAAGCTTAATAAGAATAAATATTATTATTAAATGGAATATATTAGGGAAACAAATTCAGTATAAAATGGATACACACACTTTTTAAGGGGTAAATGTTCATTAATGAAGGAAAAAGAAAAACAACAACAACTCTGGTCTGTGTAAAGGGTTACCATAAAATTTTGAGCTTTACACCACTTCTCTTTCTATCCACCCATCTTTTCATCTATTTATCCACCCAACCATCCATCAAACATTTATTAAGGACCTATTATACCTCAAACACTACTATGCACTAGGTGGTGGTTGGGGACAAATATCAGTTAAGCATATTTCCTGCTCCTAAAGAGAATACAATTGAGTCAAAGAGATGAAATAAACACAAATAGCTATAACAAAATTAAATAGAATTCATGAGAGAAGGATGCAAAAGATACCATAAGATTGCCTAAAAGGTGGCTTAGGAAAGTTTTCTTAGATATTATGTTATTTGAAATATGTCTTGATAGAATGGGTAGCAGTGATAATAAGAGATATGCTATTTTTTTTAAAATCATGACCAATATTTATTGTCAACATTGATTTGTATTGTGCTTTATGCTTTAAAAATATAATTGTTTCTGCTACAATGCTTGTTTTGAAATGTGAATTAGTTCCAATGTGGTTGATATATTAGGGAACAATTTGAGCATAATTTTCCATTTTTTTAAATTAATTTATTTATTTTTAGTTTTCATCATTCGCTTCTACAAGATTTTGAGTTCCAAATTTTCTCCACATTTCATTCTTCTCCCCACCCCAAGATGGTATGCATTCTGAATATCCCTTCTCCTAATCTGCCCTCCCTTCTATCTCTCCCTCTTCTCTTATCCCCTTACCCTTCAATTTTCCTGCAGGGCAGGATAGATTTCTATAACCCATTTCCTGTATATCTTATTTCCCAGTTGCACGTGAAAACATTCTTTTAAACATGTGTTTTTAAAACTTTGAGTTCCAAATTTTCTCCCTTCCTCCCTCCCCACCCATTCTCATTGAGAAGGCAAGCAACTCGATATAGGTTATACATGTGGAGTCATGCAAAACACTTCTATGGTAGCCATGTTGTGAAAAATTAAGTATATTTCCCTTCATCCTATCCCCCCCCCATTATTTTATTCTCTCTTTTGACCCTGTCCCTCCTTAGAAGTGTTTGCTTCTGATTACGCCCTCCCCCAATCTGCCCTCCCCTCTATCATCCTCCTGCTCTTTTGTCCCCTTCCCCCTCTATTTTCCTGTAGGGTAAGATAGATTTCCATACTCAATTGAGTGTTTATGTTATTCTCTCCTTAAGTCAAATCCAATGAGAATAAAATTCACTCATTCCCTCTCATCTTCCCCTGTTTCTCTTCCACTGTAAAAGTCTTTTCTTATCTGTTTTATGTGAGATAATTTACCCCATTCTACCTCTCCCTTTCTCCTTCTTTCCATATAATCCTCTCTCACCCCTTAATTTTATTCTTCAGGTATCACCCCTTCATCTTCAACTCACTCTGTGCCCTCTCTCTCTCTCTCTCCCTCTCTCTCTCTCTCTCTCTCTCTCTCTCTCTCTCTCTCTCTCTCTCTCTGTATATATATATATATATGTGTGTGTGTGTGTGTGTGTGTGTGTGTGTGTGTGTATATATATATAATTTTTTTCCTCCAACTACTCTAATACTGACAAAGGACTCATGAGTTGCAAATATCATTTTTCCATTCAGAATGTAAACAGTTAAACCTTAATAAGTCTCTTATGAGACTGTTTACCTCTTCATGTTTCTCTTGAGTCTTGTATCTGCAAGTCAAATTTTCTATTCAACTTTGGTCTTTTTACCAAGAATGCTTGAAAGTCTTCTATTTCACTGAGTGTCCATTTTTTCCCCTGAAGGATTATGCTCAATTTTTCTGGGTAAGTGATTCTTGGTTGTAATCCTATCTCCTTTGCCCTCCAGAAAATTATATTCCAAGCTCTTTGGTTCCTTAATGTAGAAGCTGCTAAATCTTGTGTTATCCTGATTGTGTTTCCACAATACTTGAAATGTTTCTTTCTGGGTGCTTGCAATATTTTCTCCTTGACCTGGGAACTCTGGAATTTGGCTACAATATTCCTAGGAGTTTTCCTTTGGGGATCTCTTTCAGGAGGAGATTGGTGGATTCTTTCAATTTCTATTTTGCCCTCTGGTTCTAAAATATCAGGACAGTTTTCCTTGATAATTTCTTGAAAGATGACGGCTAGGCCCTTTTTTTGATCATGGCTTTCAGATAGTCCAATAACTTTTAAATTCTCTCTCCTGGATCGATTTTCCAGGTCAATTATTTTTTCAATTAGATATGTCACATTGTTTTCTTGATTTCTTGATTTCTTGTCTTGATGTCTCATAAAGTCACTAGCTTCCAATTGCTCTATTCTAATCTTTAAGGAAGTATTTTCTTCAGTAAGCATTTGGACTTCCTTTTCCATTTGGCCAATCTTGTTTTTTAAGGCATTCTTCATCTCATTGGCTTTTTGGACCTCTTTTGCCATTTGGGTTAAGTTATTTTTTAAGGTGTTTTTTTTTCAGTGTTTTTTTTGGGGAGGGTCTCCTTTAGCAAGCTGTTGATTTGTTTTTCATGATTTTCTTGCATCAATCTCAGTTTTTCCTCTCCTTCTTACTTGCTTCTCAAAATCCTTTTAGAGCTCTTCCATGGCCTGGGACCAATTCATATTTTTCTTGGAGGCTTTGCATATAGGAGCTTTGACTTTGCTGTCTTCTTCTGGTTGTATATTTTGATCATCACCAAAGTAAGATTCTATGATCTGACTCTTTTTGCACTGCTTGCTCATGATCCTAGTCAATTACTTGAGTCATAAACTCTTTGTTAAGGTAGGGGTCTGTTTTCAGTGTGGAAAATGTACTGTCCCAAGCTTCAAGGGTTTTGTGCAGCTGTTTTCAGAGATACTTCTAGGGACCTGTAAATTTTCAGTTCTTCCAAGATGTTTTGATCAAAGGTGAGGTGTTTACTCCTTTCATGGCCTGTGCTCTGGTCTCTGAGTGACCACAAGCACTCTTTTCTCCCTTGGAACTGTAAGGAGGATTCCCTCTCCACAGCCACTACAAGCTTTACCATGCCAGGGCTCCTCCTCACCCCAAGACCACCACCCAGAACTGTGACCCAGATCTAAGCATGGGTAAAGCAAGAGAATCCTGCAGCAACAAAGAGATCCCTGCAATCCCTCTCTGATCAGTCACTTGATTCCCCCTCAGTCAATGGGATGGAAGCTCTGGCAGCAGCTGCCACCCTAGGGCCACACTGGGGAATTGGGGCTGGGACCATGCTTCTCTCTCACTGCAGACACAGACTTTTCCTACTGACTTCTAAGTTGTCTTTGGCATTCATGGGTTGAGAAGTCTGGAAACTGCCACAGCTGCCCACAATTCCATCCTCTGAGACCTGCAACAGGTTTGCTGAGGCCTGCATGCCCACGCCAAACTGCATTCCTCTCCTAGCCTGGCGCAATATACCTTTCTGATCAACCATCCAGGTTGTCTTGGGCTGGAAATTTGTTTCAATCCATATTTTTGTGGGTTCTGCTGCTTTAGAATTTATTTAGACTATTTTTGCAGGTATTTGGAGGAGTTTGGGGGAGAGTTCAAGCAAGTCACTGCTTTTACTACACCATCTTGCTGTGCCCCTCAAGGATATGCTATTATAGTGAATGGTCACCAACAAAGGCATGGAGACAACAAAGGGAAGAGTGGAAGGTAATCCAGCTTAATAGGATCATAGCATAAGTAACAAGAAATGTTGTGAAAGAAGACCATAGAGTTAGGCAGGAGACACATGATAGATGATTTTAAACACCAATCTAAGGAGTTTATTATCATTATTGTTGGTAGTAATAATAATAATAATAATAATAATAGCAATAATAATAATAATAGGCATCATTTATAAAGCACTTTAAAATTTGCAAAGCATTTATAAATATTATCTCATTTGATACCCACAATTAAACAAGATTTCAGCAGACAATGAAGGATCAGAGAAGGTTTTTTTTTTTAAGTATGGGGTTGATATTGTCAGAGAAATGAATTAAAAATAGCAAACCTGACAATAATGCATATAAATGGTTAAAAATGAAAAATGAATCAGGGAGATCAACTAGAAGACTCTTTTGCACACTCACTTAAAATACCTCAAAATAGATTCATAAGATCATAGATACAGAAAATGGAAGGGACCTTAGAGGCCATCTGTCCAGTCTTGATGCCCATACAAACATGGATGCAATTTATGCTGACTGCCCTGGATGTGATTAGTGTGATTTGCCCTAGATGCTAAGATTCCTGCTTAGGGAGTTGCTGAAACATCTAGGTGGCTTAGTGATGGAGCACTGCGGCTTGGAATCAGGAAGCCCTGGTTCAAATTCAGGTTCAGATACTTACTAGTAATTTGACCTCAGTTGTCTCACTATAAAATAACAGTAATACTAGCACCTACCTGCCCAGTTTTTGTGCAGATCAAATGAGATCACAGGTACATAGAAGTTGCTCAATAAATACTTGATGATTTGTGTATATGAAGATGCAAATTTGAAATGTGAGTCATAGGAGACATAGTGTTTAAACCACAAGAATTCAGAACTCTTAGTAACTCAAAAAAACAAAAGCTAATTATGTTCAAATTTCCATCATTATCTACTAAAACAAAAATAAATGATTGTCCACTTTTTTGGTTCCTTCTCAAGTTTTTTTTATTCATTTTAGATTTATGATTTCTTTGCTGTCTGAAATCAATGACCACATTATTGTTCTACTGCAGATTTTCATAGAGACAACTATTGCTCTTGGGGTTCATATTGTCTTTTTTTTTGCTATTTTCTTTCTTTTTTTAAATCATTTTTATTAATTTATTTTGATTTATCAATAATCACTTCCATGTGCTTTTGAGTTTAA
Source organism: Vombatus ursinus (assembly GCF_900497805.2). Classification (NCBI taxonomy): domain Eukaryota; kingdom Metazoa; phylum Chordata; class Mammalia; order Diprotodontia; family Vombatidae; genus Vombatus; species Vombatus ursinus. The sequence goes on from NW_020954579.1 coordinate 21,507,886, forward strand.
AATTTTTCTCCCCTTTCCTCTCTACCACCCTCCCCAAGACGGCATACAATCTGATATAGGCTATACATTTATATTCATATTAAACATATTTTCACATTAGTGATGTTGTAAGTAAAAATTAAACACAATAGGAGGAACCATCAGAAAGAGGAAACAAAACTCAACAGAGGAGAAAAAAAATAGCAATTTGACTTCCATAGTTCTTTCTTTGGATGTGAATAACATTTTCCATCACAAGGCCTCTGGAGATGTCTCAGATCCTTGTATTGCCAGGAAGGGTTAAGTTTATCAATATTATTCATTATACAACGTGGCTGTTATTGGGTACAACGTTCTTGGTTCTGTTCACTTCACTCCGCATCAGACCATACAAGTCTTTCCAGGTTTTTCTGAAGTCAGCCTGTTCATCATTTCTTATAGCACAATAGTATTCCATCACATTCATATACCACAACTTGCTCAGCCATTCCCCAATTGAAGGGCATCCTCTCAATTTCCAATTCTTTGCCACCACAAAAAGAGCTGCTATGAATATTTTTGTACATGTAGGTCCTTCTCCTGTTTGTGTGATCTCTTTGGGATATAGCCCTAGAATTGATATTGCTGGGTCAAAGGGTATGCACATTTTTATAGCCCTTTGGAAATAGTTCCAAATTGCTCTTCAAAATGGTTGGTTCATTTCACAACTCCACCAATAATGGATTAGTGTTCCATTTTTCCCACATCTTCTCCAACATTTATCATTTTCCTGTTTCGTCATGTTGGACATTCTGATAGGTGTGATGTGGTACCTCAGAGCTGTTTTGATTTGCATTTCTCTAATCAATAGTGATTTAGAACATTTTTTTCATATGATTATAGATGGCTTTAATTTCTTCATTTGAGAACTGTTTGTTCATATCTTTTGACCATTTATCAATTGAGGAATGGCTTGTATTCTTATAAATTTGACTTAATTCTCTATATATTTTAGTGAGGCTTTGGAGTTCATATTGAAAGAAAGAATCAACATGTGTGTCCTTGATGAGCTTCCTCTCTACCATCACCCTCAGGTGTTTAGGGAAGCAAAAATGCACAGTTTGGTTGTGCTGGTGGAAACATGCATAAACCTAGAGTTCTGTCCCTTAATCAGGAAGAAGTCCCCAATTGAGAAATGGTCAAAGGATATGAACAGGCAGTTTTCAAATGAAGAAATTAAAGCTATCTATAGTCATATTAAAAAATGCTCTAAATCACTATTGATTAGAGAAATGCAAATCAAAACAACTTTGAGGTACCACATCACACCTATCAGAATGGCCAACATGATGAAACAGGAAAATGATAAATGTTAGAGATGTGGGAAAATTGGAACATTAATTCATTGTTGGAGTTGTGAATTTATCCAGCCATTTTGAAGAACAGTTTGGAACTATGCCCAAGGAGCTATAAAAATGTGCATACTCCTTGATTCAGCAACAACACTTCTAGGGCTGTATCCCAAGGAGATCATAAAAATGGGAAAAGGACCCACATGTACAAAAATATTTATAGCAGTACTATATATGGTGGCAAAGAATTGAAAATTGAGGGGATGCCCATCATTTGAGGAATGATTGAACAAGTTGTGGTATATGAATGTAATGGAATACTATTGTGCTGTAAGAAATGATGAGCAAACAGACTTCAGAACAACCTGGAAAGACTTGTATGGACTGATGCTGAGTGAAGTGAACAGAATGAGGAGAACGTTGTACACAGTAAAAGCCACACTTTGCAATGACTAACTTTGATAGACTTAGCCCTTCTTAGCAGTGTATGGATCTAAGACATCTCCAAAACTCTCATGATGTAAAATATTATCCACATCTAGAGAAAGAACTATGGAGTTTGAATGTAGGTTGAAGCACACTATTTGCTCTTTTTTCCTCTTCTGTTTTGTTTTGTTTCTTCTTTCTTGTGGTTTCTCCTATTGATTCAAATTCATCTTTACAACATGACTAATGTGAAAATAAAAAAAAATCAGGAAAAAGGCATGTATACTTTGAGTAGAGAATTTAGTATGGAATTTATAATTAAGAGCTTTTCAAGGAAAAGGGTAAAGTGGAAGAAGGCAAGAATCTTTACACTTTGGAGCCTGAAATTTGGTCAGCTATAAGGACTGTTTGATGATTCTGGTAATTCTGCCTTTTTCATAATTAGCATCAGTGTTGCCCTTCAACGCTACTAAATCATCAAATATCTCTTAGCCTGAAATGTGTATGTATTTAGTACTTTCCATATTTAGACTACATCATCATCATCACCATCAACATGGTTAAAAAGTAGCACTTGCATAGCATCTATGTGCCATGAACTGCTTTACAACTGTTTCAACCATTTTGAGGAACAACCTGGAGCTATGCCCAAAGGAGTATAAAACTGTGTATACCTTTTGATTCAGCAATACCACTATTAGGTCTGTACCCCAAAGAAGTCAAAGAAAAAGGAAAAGGACCTATATTACAAAAATATTTATACCAGCTCTTTTTGTGCTGGCAAAGATTTAGAAATTGAGGGGATACCCATCAATAGGGGAATGGCTAAACAAGTTTTGTCATATGATTTTGATGGAGTACTATTGTGGGAAATGAGAAGGGGGTCGTTTAAGAAAAAAAATGGCAACACCTATATGAACTGATATATTTTAATGAGGGTCAACTGTGAAAAATTTGGTTGTTCTTATCAATATAATGATCCAAGATAATTCCAAAGGACTCATAGTGAAAAAAACAAAAATGTTATCTACCACCAGAGAGAGAACAGTTGAACTCTGAGTGCAAATTGAAATATAATTTTCTCATTTCTTTTTCTTTTTTACTTTGTTTTGTGATGTGACTAATATGGAAGTATTTTTGCATGATTTCACATGTTTATTCCCTTCTCAGTGAGTAAGAGAGGGGTGAGAGAACCTGTAAACCAAAATTCAAAATGAAAAAAAGTTAAAAAAATAAATAATAAATTATTTAACTTTTTAAAAAGTAAAATGAAGAGTTATTTAAATATCAGATATCAATATTAAAACCTAAATAGGGAGAAAAATTTAAAAAATAACTGACACATGAAATCTTCAGAGAGAAATTAAGTATATACTCTCTATGCTAAGTTTACGTGTAATAAATAGGAATTCAAATAAGGGAGGAAATGAAAAGGGTAAGAAATGACTTCATGAATGAGGTGAGACTGGAAAAATTATCATGAAGGATATGTAGAAAGAAAGAAGGACGTTTCAAGGGTATATGATAACATCAGCAAAGACATGGAGGTGGGAACAAACAGCATATGAGTGAAGGACAGAAAGGAAACAAGCCTGAATTCGATTGTGGTTGAGGGTAGAGAGATATAAGTTTACCATTCACTTTCTCACAGCCTTGAGGTGAAAGTGATTCTAGGGCATTTGCTCCTCAGCACAACACTCCCTACTTAAAAAGGCAAAGCTTAGAAGTTTAACAGCTGGTTAAATTCACAGACAAAACCCTGTAGCCTATTCAGTCAAAACTATGATCTCAGTTCCCGATGAGACCTGTTGTCACTTCCATGATGGAAGAGAGACTTGAGACCAACTGTGTTGGGCTTATGGAACAGTTCATACTGGAGGTACATGATTCAAATGCTAACAATATCTGACATGTAAAGTAAACATGGTTTCCAGCATGTTTGTTGCAACAGCAAGGCTACAAGCTGAGAAGAGAGACCATGTACTAGGAGCCCAGAAGCAGCACTCCCAGGAATGATTAATGGAGAACTTCACTTGGAATAGTCCGGCACTGTGGGAGGTAGCTGTCCCTAGAATTCATCATGAAAGCTGTAAAACAGGACATTAAAATAAGGCACAAAGTTAAAATATACAAGTGGGAGAGGGGAAAGGAGGGGAGAGTTCATTTGTTTTCAATTGTGGGTTACTTTTCAAAAGATGAAGTTTGTTTTCACCTTCAGAACCAGAGGCAGGGGAAGAGATAAGCAACTTGAGAGGAGATATGCATCACAGAAAGGGAAAATAACTTTCTCTAGACTCCTTTAACCCTGAGTCTTGTTGCTGTAGAAGGATGATGACCACTCACCAATATTTTAAGTATCCTGCTTATGCCAAGAAAAATGGATCTCAGTCACTAAAAAACAGGCAAAATGGGGCTGGGGCAGGGTAGGGGTGGGGAGAATTAAGCTAAATTAACTGGCAATGTATAAGAATGTGTTCTCTTGCACCAAAGAAAGATGCTGTATAAATGCCAATGACTGCTCAAACCTGGGCTGTAATAGGCTTTCTGCTGTCTTCTGATAAAACTATCAGCACATTTTAGTACTTTAGAAGCTCCTAGATGGCTCTGACTTCTCATAAATAACACAGCAGTTTGTTCATTTTTTTTTTTGCTACAACTGTTTAAAACCTTTTAGTATGGAAAATAAAGGAGGTTTTTTGTTTGTTTTCTGCAGTAATTGTCTTTGTTTGGATTGTATCTTCCCTCAATATTGAATAGTTTCATAGCTGTATTACTTGTCTGTCAAATCTCGAAATACCAGGTGATGTCCCTGATAAGAGTTATATCTGCCACATTAACAGACCATATCAAAAACTGTCAATAAGCAACAGAACAGGAAGTCATGTACCATTGACTTATCTTATCTCATTCATTACTTGCTCCCAGAGAGGAAAGGAGCATCTTGCATTGTTCCACAATACACTTCTAGAGTGTGGAGGATCAAACCAGGTGATGGTGATGCAGGCTCAGAATTTGGCAGAAGCTTGGCTAAACCATCTTCTCCCCAAACAGAAGAAATTATGACTAACTCAGAATAAGGAAAAGCAATTGCCCCCCACAAAGTTACAATTAGGTGGTACAATGATTAGAGCACTGGGCCTAGAGTCAGGAAAACTTGAGTTCAAATTCAGTCTCAGACACTTACTAACTATGTAAACATGAATAAGTCACTGAATCTTTGCCTCAATTTCCTCATCTTTAAAATGGGTATAATAATAGCACCTACCTCATAGGTTGTTGTGAAGATTAAACGTGGTGATATTTATAAGAGTGCTTAGCACAATGCCTGGCTCACAGTAAGCACTATATGAGTTAATTGTTGTTGTTGTTCTTAGAAATACAGTTGGCTTCACCTGGTTAAGTTGTCTGGGCAAAGTATCCCCATGTCACAAATAAACCTAGTTATAACTGTCTAAATTTTAGGTGAATCAAGCCAAGGTGGTCTTTGTGATTTATCAGGCATTAGTGCAGACCATTTGCTCTTACTTTACCTAACTGGAGACTGACTATTATTAAGTGACATCTAGGAGTTTCCCTGGGATACCTTTAAGAACCCACTGAATGTCAAAACCACTAGACACCAGAGCCCCATCTTCTGGGACTATACCCCAAGAAGCCAAAAAATCCATTCAGTTTATCTACCTACTACTAAGAGTATCCAAATCTTACTGGGCACTGGCTGAACAATGCCTTAACTGGTCATTTGCTACTTGACTAGTTACCTATTCGAAGGAAAGGTTAACTAATAGAAAAATGTAGATGATTCTATGACAAGGGAACTCTCACTGGACACTACTACATCTTTGTATCCATCTTTAAAGCTTCACAACTGGTCTTTAGCCTATCTATTTCTGTACCTTAGGTTCAAATTCCTTGACCAGTGAGTATTCCATATCTAGACTCTCTTGAAATCAACTCTCTAGAAATGTGGATATGAACCTGTAAAGATATGAGTGATCTCTCCCAAATTTCTTCAGTGATAGGGATGATTGGTGGAGGTGTACTTTGATTGGGACATAAGAACACATTACTATGGGCTTGGGTGGGAGTTTATCGTGAGTTTCTCAATATGGACATGTCCAATCTCTCCCCTTTCTCTGTACAATAGGGATCAGGTGATTTCACTTGCATAAATAAGATGTTATAAAGGACTCTGTGACAGTGAAATTTCATTCTTCATAATTCCAGTCATCTTGTGACAAATGGGACTATACTAATGTCAAATGCTAACCCCTAAGCTCTTCATTCCAAATTTCATAATTCTGAGAGGTAGGCCATTCTTTAGAAGCACAATATGTTATGTGACTCTGTCATATACTTGGCCCAGGGACTTCCAATTGCAATAGTTTTGATACATTTATTAATGTTTAAGACCTGGAAATTGCAGAGAAGAAATTTTGTGTTATATTCACTTGACCTTTCAAATCTCCTACCCAGATTTAAATTCAAATTTAAAGAAAAAGAACATAGAATTTATCTCTGCTACCTTGGAATACCATAACCGGTAAAGACTGGCACTGACCCCAATTTCTGACATCTTGCCTCCATATATACAGTTTAGTGGTAAGTTTATATCTCTTTAATTGCGCAAACCCTTGGAAAGATTTTAAAGAACAATCTATTTCAGTCTTATATATATTTCTCCAAACTCTACCCAATCAAAATAAATTATACCATCTGGAAGAAGAAATTACATAGGCCAAATTAATTGGTTGAGGTCAATGCCCAGAAAGGACCAACACCAAATATATGGATTATTTTTTTCTGTAGATTAATTTTTTCATCAGGTTTAGCTATGTTGTTATGAAAGCCTGAATACAGATACCTTACAAAGTAGCAAGCACTCTAAGACTTCTAGAGGACACAAAACATCATATCCTCAACCTTAGACTATATTTCCTGAACCTACTCTGCTGGCAATAAGTACAGTATATTTACATACAGTATGCAGCTAGGTGATACTATAGATAGATCACTTAACCTGGAGTCAGGAAGACTTGAGTTCAAATCTTGTCTCAGAACCTTAATAGCTTTGTGACCCTGAAAAATTCATTTAACTACTCTCTGCCTTAGTTTCTTCATATGGAAAAGGGACATAATAGTAGCACCCACCTCACAGGGTTGTTGTAAGGAATAACTGAGCTAATATTTGTAAAATGCTTAGCACAGTAACTGGCACATTATAAGACCTTATTCCTTTCCATATTTTATATATATATATGCACACACATACATTTGTCCAAGTTCCAAGCAATCCCCAAAGAGGGATTGTTTTCTGATAGGTTACCATAGGTATAGTTATAATTCTTTATTCCCTTGGGTAAGCCTAGTAGATAAAACTCTCACTATGTCATTACTGATTGGTCATTCATTATATAGGACTATTCAATAGCTCATGACTCTTCCTTGGAAGTCTAAGGTGATGTGGTAGGCTCGCAATAAACTCTGCTGACAATCTTTCTTTCCTTTGGAGACCTTTGACCCTGGACCTGCTACCCACATTGTGTGTGTTATTGTTATTTTTCACGACATTCCCTCTATTCATTGTAGTTATGGAAGTTGATAATTAAGAGTAGTTGCATCTGCCTCCCCAAGAAATACACTTCTTGCAATTAATGAGAACTGGTTACAAATGAAGATCCTATTTTTTTCTTATCAATTCCTACATGTCAACCCACAGATATACTAATGGATTAAGGAACATGTTCAATTCACATCCTCTACAAACATACACCCTCCAAGAACATAGCTGATTAGACCATAAGGCTTATTTTGAACACTCAAATAATGAGTCATGTACATCTTTACCAAAACTACCAGGTTCACTTTGCAAATAGCTCAACTTTCAATGATCACCAAATGCCATATGTCCACTTCAAACTTAATATTCTTCTGTATGTTAAGCTCATGTCTGACCCTGATGAACACAGAGGTGAAAGACAAACAACCTTGGGAAATTACTAAATCTAACCACTCACTCTACTTTGGAATTTTAGTTAGGATTGACACTGTGACTAGGAAAATAAAAATAAACTGTTTTCTCATTTATTCTTACCTTTTACTTTCTGTATCATGTAGGTCTCTGACTCCCAGGATGAAAAATTCTAATATGTTATCATTTAAATAGGCTTTGTGGGACTAATCCTAGAGCCAGATTGTCATGCATGACTTTGTTTCTGAGGGGAGAAAAGAGTTCTGAGTTCTAAGTAAACCTATAAATATACCTTGGGAACACATCTTATTTGTTGGGGACAACCTGTATTTATGTTCTAGGTATATCTGCATGGATTTAAGGGATGAGGATAAAAGCAAGAAGAGCACTAGATATGGCAAGAGTCACATCAATAGTGTTTTGTGTAAACATTTATTGAATATTTATTTTAGTATAGCAGCTACATTCCAAGCAAACTCCCAGAAGATAGGAAACATATGACAGATTTTTAAAAAGGCATGTGGGTTGATAGGAAAGAAGTAATGAGTTGTCTTTTTTTCTGGATTTCTTAAGGCAACTAGAAGTGGGCCTTTTTTTTCCCTTCTGAGACACCTTGGAAATACAATATCAGAATGGCATGTTAACTATCACATTTCAATTCTTCAAGACATTATCATCTTATAAATTCAGTAATTCTAAATAATACCACAGATGTTGGCAAAGCTAGAGTTAAGCTTGTCAAAAGTCAACTATAAGAAATAAGAGATAAATCTAATAAGAACATTTTCACTTAAATTAGAAAGAACCTCAATGGTGAATCTTGGATGTCTGTTTCTATTTGCAAAAAAAAAGTGATATTGCTTAAACCAAGTTGCTGTTTTGTTGCTTCACATTTTCGTAACATGCAAAAAATCTTGTATCAACCTGCAGAAATAAAACTAAATAGGAAGTGTTAGAGAGATATTAAGGCTCAAAGGGATCTGTGCATTTTTCATCTCTCCTACTTCTGTCATTTGATTTAAAATAAATTAAAAATGCCATTCTTTTGATTGATAATGGTGAAATCTTGATATATAAACTGTTAAAGCACCTCTACTTTTCATTACTAGCAATGGCTTTCCATATTATGTATACAACCCAACTTCCACCCAAATCTGGGGAAGTTTGTGGAGGATTAATCAAAGTAAATTTAACTCTGGATAGACTGAGAGAATACTGAGCACAATACTAAGTACCTATTGTAAGGGACCAGTTTGAATTGGTTCTAAATACTCTTCAAAGAAACACATGGGAAAAGGACTTTCTGGGAAATAATGGAGAAGAGATGACTCTTTTAGAATACCCTAGCTGGAGACATGCATGGGAGCCAGTCCCATTATGTCATCACCCTCCAGGGCCTGCAATTATAGACTGCTGAGAGAGGAATAACCCATTTTAAGATTATTCTCTCTCTTCTGGTTTAATCAGAGAGATTATTTTAATCATCACTAAAATGTTCATTCATTATTGTATATCCTTTGGTATATTCTAAACTATAGAATTACAGTCCCTGGGATTTGTTTTTGTTTTTGTTTTTTTGGTAAATACTTTTTTTCTGTATTGTTATTTGTGGTGGTCTTTTGTGTGATGACTGCTTGATAAGGATGAGCTAAATTAGTGAGTATAGGGTAGGTACTACTTTCTATCTTTAGAGTAATTAGGAAAGCAATTTCCATTAGACAAGAAATATTTCAGGGATGGTAAATACATGTAATTCTAGCCCCATAACCTTCTTGGTGATAGGAGAAATAGAGTATCAGGTCTGGATTCAGGAAGACCTGAATTCGAATACAGCCTCATATACTTACTAGCTGTGTGACCCTGGGAAAATCACTTAACCTTATTTGCCTCAGTTTCCTCATCTGTAAAATGAGCTGAAGAAGAAAATGGCAAACAACTCCAGTAAGTTTGCCAAGAAAACTCCAAAAAGAGATCATGAAGAGTCAGACACAACTGAAAATGAGTGAACCACAACATAGATATCCTGTGCTTTGCCTGCTACACTCTCCTCCCCTGCTCTTAGCTATCATTATGTTGGATGGGTGAAGATCTTCTACCTTCCACAAAGATGGGTCAGAACTCAGAGTATATCTACCCATACCTGCCATGAGCAGTATCTATGTATTTAGACACACACACACACACACACACACACACAAATAGTGCAAGTGTAACCTAGCCTTGTGAGTTATCTTATCAGTAGATAGAATGCTGGTGTTAGAGTCCAGAAAGCCTGGATTTGAATGTTGGGCACTTCCTAACAATGACCTTCAGCAAGGCAGCCTTTATGAGCATCAGTTTCTTCATGTGCATGACATGTGGAGGTCAAATGTGATAATGTTTATAAAGTGCCTTGAAAATTTTACAATGCTACACACACAACAATGATGACATTACCTAGAAAAGAGGAGCAGTGCCTTTATCACTTCATCCACAACTATTATTGTTTCTGTTACAGCAAAATATTATCAGCTATTTTGTTAATCATAACTATATTCAATCAGTATTTCCACACATTACAACAGAGTGATGTATTGTGTTCATAATGTTAATCTTATGAGACTGGATGGAAATCTCAAAGGAGCTTATAAATCAAGGAACAAATATACTATGTTCAATTTTGGAATAGCATTAAGCCTTCATCTTTTAATAACAAATGGTCAATTCGAGAAGTCAACACAGATAGATGAAATGCCCAAAGTATACAGTGTTCTGTTAGGCACTGAGAGAGCTGCAATTCTGACCCTTACAGCCTTGTTGGGAAAAGGAAGAGGTAGTAGCACAGATAAATGTATTACATTTGGGCTGTACAATCAATAGCTACAAATATAAGAGTGCAGTGTGATGTTCAAGCAGAAAGGTCATTATTGATTAGAACAAGAAAAGTTTCCTGAATAAAGTGGCATTTGACTTAAGCTTTAAAAGATAGGTAGCAATGAAAAAGATAAAAAAAAGATAAGGAAGAAATTTCATGCCTGAACAGTATGATTTTGTTTTGGGGGAGGAGAGTTATTTGTGAGGGCAGGTAAGGGGCACAGTCTATAGAGTGCAGGCCTGGAGTCAGGATGACTCATCTTCCTGAGTTCAAATCCAGCCTCAGTCACTTACTGTGACCCTGGACAAGTCCTTAACCCTCTGCCTCAGTTCCTCATATGTAAAATGAAATGGAGAAGGAAATGATAAACCACTCCAGTATTTTTGCCAGGAAAACCACAAATGGGATCATCAAGAGTCGAACATGACTGAAAGATGACGGAACAACAACTTTGAAATATGAATTCATTGATAAAGGGAATTCCAAAGTCGACACATTCTCTATTGGTGCAGATTGACAACTCATCTGTAATTATGTCAGAGGCAAGACCTAACTAAACTAAGTATTCTTAATTTCTAGGTGGATCCTTTAAACATTATGCCACACCAAATGTCAACACCAAAATCACAGCAAATTAGACACTAGGAAAACTTTTTGAATGTTTGTTATATGCAAACTACTATGCTAGGCACTCTGAGAAAGGATGAAGACATAATGTCTGATCAACAATAATATGATCTAATTAAAATGACATAGAGAAAAATATAAATAATAATACAAGATATTAAATACAAGACATTATTGTTGAATAATATTAGATTGAATGTAGCATTTGCAAAGTGATAGATTCATGGCATATTAATAAATGCTGAAATAGTTTAGAGGAGGGAGCAAGGGTTGGGACTCTCATGGATAGCTCTGTGAAAAGTGGGATCTAAGATGTCTATTAAAGAGTTGGTTCAATTTAAAAAAATAAAGAGAAATGGGAATAATACACCAGACTTTGGGGTTTGGAGAGTATTTTTGACTAAAATCATTAAGGCACAGATATTAATTTCCTGTTGGCAAGATAATTAAGAGATGCATTGGTTGAAATGTAGGATTAAAAATTAAGTCAATGTTCCCTCTGAAACAACCACTTGTTTTCATACCTTGTTGTGAAAATCAAAGGTACCTTCATATCTTTTGAACCTATTACCTTTCATAATAGCCATCAAAGAAGTGCTATTATATAAAGACCATTATCAACAAAACCTAAAAAATTAAAGTTGCTATCAATAGATACATGGTGATGATAGGTATAAATAAGCTATAGAATATTAATAGTGAGGAACTGTGCACTTGATGAAACATAAAACATGTAATCAATGACACAGGACTGTTTATGTTTCTATAAATTTGTTTTAATTATATATAATACATATACCCACACATATGCATATGTATGTATGCATATACCTACATGTATGTATTGTATTTATGAGTGTGTGTATATGTATGCAAATACATACATAATGCATTCCAGAGTTAATTGGATAGAAATGTAATCCCTCAATGCCTTCTCAAGGAAAAGGAGATCATTGCCATGGGGTAGAGGGTATGGCCATGATGAGAGAAGAGGATCCTTTGAGTGGGTATTCCCATCTTAATAGGTGGTAAGAGAAAAAAGCTGTGAGATTTTTTAAAAGTATCACATAAGAGTGATACCATGGTCAAAAATTCAGAGATCAGACCTTACAAATTAATGATCTATAAACATTTTTGTTTAAAATTCCCTATCAGCATTTTTAATGCATGAGCTCATATATATTTAATCATTTATAAATTATACATATATACAACTGTAAAAATGATTTTTTAAACTTTCTATAAAATAGAGAAATTAAGGAAGGATTTAATAGCTGTAATATTGTATTTTACTCTGTAATCGATGAGTCCCTGAAATTTATTGAATAGATCAGATTTATGCTTTATTAAAATCATTTTGACTTGTATGAGATGGGCTTAAACAAGAGAGATCCTTGAGGAAGGTATGTGAATTAAAATTCTATTATAGTAGAGAGTCATGGGGTACAATCCTAGTAAGTGGGCATGACATGGATGACGAACCAACAAGTAAAAACAAAAACAAAAACAAAAAAAGAACAAGTGGACAGACAGGTAGAAAGAAAAGCAGGAGAAAGAAGTGTCATGGGGTGATCAACATCATAAGATACTAAAGAGATTTCAAGGAGGAAGAAGATTCATAAGGGTCCATTATAATTGACAGGGCATCATTGATCCCTTTGGAGAAAGCAGTTTCAATGGAGTTGTGAGATCAGTTCATGCCTTTTGGTCCCTAGGAGGTAGAAGAAAAAAAAAAACATACCTGCAGAGGATCTTTTTCACACTAACCCTAACCTGCCACACCCTTAATCCCTAATGATTATTGGACCTTACCATTTGCCCTGCCACTGCACTCTCTAGACCTCCAGACATTGACGTTTGTTCTACTAAAGTATTTTAAAGACTGGTAGTTATTGATTACTTTCCATACATCTTGTATCTGAACTTATGAACTTTTTCTAAACAATTTTTCTGTTCCCATTATGAAACAGTCTTAAGAACAGTAATAAGATCTCTGTAGCATTTTTTCATTATAATTTGTCTGGATCACTGTGAGATTAAATGACTTGCCTAGGGTCAGTATGTGGCAAAGGTAGATCCTGAGCAAAAGTCTTCCTGGTTTCTAGGGCAGTTTGCCTCTTCTTAATGCTGATGAAAAATAGAAGTTAATCATATTCTGAAAGATAACTTGAATTCATAGAAAAAAGCTTATGATACATATTGCTAGCTGTGTGACAATTAAAAAGCCATTTAACCTCTTTATGCCATGTGTGAAATAAGAAGAGTTGAACTTGATGACTTTTCCCTGCCCCAAGGACATTTCCAGCTCTGAATCTATGGCTTAGATGGAAGAATTCATCTATATGTATTGTCATTCCCAATTAGAAAGTAAACTCTTTGAAAGTCATGGTTAGGTGTAAAGCCAAGATGGTAGATTAAAGGCAGCATCTCATCTGACCTCTCTCAACATTCCCCCCCAAAACAACTTTAAAATAATGCCTCAAATCAAATTTTGGAGGAGCAGAGCCAACCAAAGGTCAGTGGAAGATATTTCTATGGCCTAAAATAACTTAGGAGGTTGACAAGAGAGTCCTGTGACACCATGGTGGAAGCCCGTCTAGAGCTAATCTATGCCATGGTAGCAACAGGAGTGGCAGCATCAGTAGCTTTGGGTGTTCTCAGTCCAGATATGGTAAAGGGGTTGGACAACTGGTCAGAAAAGGATTATAGAAGAAATTTTGCTGGCACTAGGTTCAGCTGGTGCTGATTAGCACTCTATTTCCCATAAGCAGAATAACTTATTCTGTGAAGTTTGGATTCAGTCAAAGGGCCATACTTGAGGACCTAGAGAACCACATGTGGCCTCAAGGCCACAGGTTAGTCAGACCTGGTAGATGTTCCATTTTAAGAAATTATAAAAGAAAATTACCCTGATGTCTTAGATCCAGAGAGTAAAATAGAAATTGAAAGAATCCATCAATCACCTCCTGAAAGAGATTCCAAAAAGCACATTCCCAGGAATATTATAGCCAAATTTCAGAGTTCCCAGGTTAAGGAGAAAATATTGCAAGCAGCCAGAAAGAAACTGTGTAAACATCATGAAGCTACAGTAAAGATCACACAAGGCTTAGCAGCTTCCACTTAAAGGCTTAGAGGGCTAAGAATAAATTATTTCTGAAGGCAAAGGTGCTATGAATACAACCAAGAATAACCTACCCAGCAAAACTGAGTATAATCTTGGGGCAGCTAGGTGGCACAGTGGATAGAGCACAGGCCCTGAAGTCAGGAGGACCTGAGTTCAAATCTGGCCTCAGACCAAACACTTGACACTTACTAGCTGTGTGACCCTAGGCAAGTCACTTAACCCCAATTGCCTAAACACACACACACACACACACACACACACACACACAGAAATAAAAGTGAGTATAATCTTTCAGGGGTAAAAATGGATATTTAGTGAAATAGAAGACTTTCAATAACTCTTCAAGAAAAGATCAAAGCTAAAGAGAAAATTTGACATTCAAACACCAGACTGAAGAAAATCATGAAGAGGTAAAAAGAAAGTTAAATCATAAGGTACTTAATAAGGTTAAACTGTTTACATTCCCATATGGGAAGATGATATGTGTAAATTCTAAGAACTTATTATTATTTTAAAAAAAAGGAGTTTACATAGAGATCATGGTTATGAAATTATGTTAAAATGATCTTCAGAACAAATAGAGAGTTGAGAAAGAGTTATTTATCAGGAGAAGAGGAAAGGGAGAGGTAGAAAAAGGAATTTTCTCACAAAAAAGAGGTGCTAAAAGAAGAGCTTTTACAATGCAGGGGGAAATAAAGGGGTGGAGACCAATATTTGAACTTCACTGTTATTGGAATTGGTTGAAAGAGTGAAGGATACATACATACATGCATATGTATGTATATTTATTTATATATATATATATATATATATATGCACACACACACACAAATACACACACACACACAATTGTGTGGGGGTGGATGGGTAGGGGAGTAAGATTAGAACCTCTGAGGATGAGGGCTTGCTGAGCCCTTTGAAGGGCTGCTCATTTACTTTTAGCATCAACCTGATTCACCCAACTCTTATTTGTGGCTCCAGAAAAACTGTAGTGTGTGCAGCAACATACCTTGGTAAACCACATTTGCAGGCAGGCTAAACCAGGAGAAAGTAACTGATGAATCTCAAAACCATTGGTGAGTTAGGGGGTATCTGCCCCCAAGTATGTGAAAATATTCTCCATAGGAAAAAGGGGAGAAAAATATGAGGTATCAATTTTTATAGCATTTCTATGACAATAACCTCATGTGTCAAATACATAGAAAACTGAGTCAAATGTATAAAAACTGGAACCACTTCCAAATTAAAAAATGGCCAAATGATATGAACAAGTACTTTTCAAAAGAAGAAATCAAAGTTGTCTATAGTCACATAAAAATTATCTAAATCACTATTGATTAGGAAAAGGCAAATTAAAATATCCCTGAAGCACTATCTGTCAAAAATGACAAATGCTGGAGAGGATGAGGGAAAATAAGTACATTAATGAATTCTTGGAGTGGTGAACTAGGTCAGCCATTGTGGAGAACAATTTGAGACTACTCCCAAAGGACTATAAAACTATGTATACCCTTTGACACAGACATACCAACATGAGACATGCATATTTATAGACATCTCCACTCCAAATGTTCATATGAACTATTTGTGCCCAATCTGTGGTAGAATTTTCTGAGCTCATATTAGTCTGACCATCCACAGTTGGACACACTGTACCTTTACCTGAATATTTTGGTCCTCTTAAAGAAGGAACCACCATCACCACCATCATCACCACCACTAGGTCAGTTATCAAAAAGATCAAAGAAAAAAGAAAAAGACTTATGTTTACAAACATTTTTATAGCGGCTCTTTTCATGCTGGCAAAGATTTGGAAACTAAGGAGATGCTCTCCAATTGGAGAATGTCTGAACAAGTTGTGGCATATGGTTATCATGGAGTACTACTGTGCTATAAGAAATAAGAAGGGGGTGGTTTCAGAAAAACATGGCAAGACCTATATGAACTGATGCAAAGTGAAGTAAGAAGAACCAGGAGTACTTTGTGCACAGTAAAAGCAATGTTGTAATGATGATCAACTATAAAAGATTTGGCTACTCCAATCAATACAATGATCCAAAACAAATCTAAAGGGCTCATGATGAAAAAATTCTATCTATCTGCAAAGAAGTAACTGCTGAACTCTGACTGTAAATTGAAATATAATTTTCTCACTTCTTTATTTCTTTCTCTCTTTCTTTTTTTCTTTTCTTTGTGATATGGCTAATATGGGAGTATGATTTGCATGATTTCACGTGTATAATTAATAATATTTACCTTCTCAGTGAGTTGGGGAGTGCTGGGAGAGGAGAGAATTTGGAATTCAAAATTTAAAAAGAAAAGAATATTAAAAATAAATAAATAGTGCTTCTAAAAAGTTAAAAGAAAAAAGTAGTGGCTATCTCTTTTCTCTTTTTATTTTTTTTAAGTTGATTTATTTTGATTTATCAACAATCACTTCCATAAGCTTTTGAGTTTTAAATTTTTCTCCCCTTCCACCTCCCTCCCCAAGATGGCACACAATCTAATATAGGCTATACATATAAATTCCTATTAAACATATTTTCACATTAGTGATGTTATAAGTAAGAATTAAAACCAATAAGAGGAACGATCAAAAAGAGGAAACAAAATACAACAGAAGAAAAAAAAATAGCAAATAGTATGCTTCGATCTGCATGCAAACTCTATATTTCTGTCTCCGGACGTGGATAGCATTTTCTATCTTGAGGCTTTTGGAAATGTCTTAGATCCTTGTATTGCTGAGAAGGGTTAAGTCTATCAATATTAGTACCTAACTGTTTATGTTATTCCCTTCTTGAGCCAAATCTGATGAGAGTAAGTTCAAACAATGCTCATCTCCCTCCCTCCTTTCCCTCTGCTGTAATTGGTTTTTGTGCCTTTTCTTGTAATGTAATTTACCTTTGTCTGCCTCCTCCTTTCCTTTTCTGTCAGTATATTTTCTTAGTTAGATCAGATTAATCCACTTACTTGGATACATTTAACCCATTTGATTAGATTTTTTTTATCATTATATCAAAGTTAACGTATACCCACCCCCTTCATGTATACTCTCTTAACATGGTGTAATAACAATACAGTTCCCAATGGTTACAAATGTCATCTTCCCTTGTAGGGATGTAAACAGTTTACCCTTATTAATAACATGTTTCTTTCTGTCCCATTTACCTTTTTATGTCTCTCTTGAGTCTTATATTTAAAGATCAAATTTTCTGTTGAGCTTTGGTCTTTTTATCAGGAAGGTTTGGAAGTCTCCTATTTAGTTGAATATCCATCTCCTCCCTGAAAGATGATGCTCATTTTTTCTAGGTAGTTGATCCTTGGTTGTAATCAAAGCTCCTTTGCCTTAAGGAATATCATATTCCATGCCCTGTGGTCTTTTAATGGAGAAGCTGCAAGGCCCTATGTAATCTTGATGGTTGTTCCATGATATTTAAATTGGTTTTTTTCTGGCTGTTTGCAGTATTTTCTCTTTGACCTGGTAATTTTGGAATTTGGCTACTATATTTCTTGGCATTTTCAATTTGGGATCTCTTTTAGGAGGTGATCTGTGGATTCTTTCTATGGCTATTTTACCCTCTGGTTCTAGGACTTCAGGGCAGTTTTCCTTTATGATTTCCTGAAAGATACTGTCCAGGCTTTTTTGTTTTTTTCTTCATCATGATTTTCAGGTAGACTAAAGAATTTTTACATTATCTCTCCTGGATCAGCTTTCCAGGTCAGTTGTTTTACCAACGAGGTATTTTACATTTTCATCTATTATTTCATTCTTTTGTTTCTGTTTGACTGATTCTTGCTCTCTCATAGAGTCATTAGCTTCCATTTGCCCAATTCTAATTTTTAACAATTTTTTTTAATTCTATTAGATTTTGTACCTCCTTCTGCATTTGAATTCTCCAATTGAATTTTTTAGGGACTTATTTTCTTCAGTGTACTTTTTTTCAGTTGACCAATTTTATTTTTTAAGGACTTGCTTTCTATAGTTAATTTTTGTCCTTTCTTTTCCAAACTATTGACTGTCTCAATCATACCTCTCATTTCTTTTCCCATTTTTTCTTCTACCTCTTTCATGTGACTTTTAAAATACTTCTTGAGCTCTTCTAAGAAGGCTTTTTGGGCTTTAGACCAGTTCATATTCCCTTTTGAGGTTCCAGATGTGGGTTTGTTGACAATATTGTTCTCTTCAGAATTTCTGCCTTGATCTTCACTCTTCACATAGTAAGAATCTATCACACATTTCTTGTTCATGGTGTTTGCTTATTTCCTGGCCTTTAAAAAGATTGAGCTTTCTTGCTGGGGAGAAGAAGGCAGTGACCCAAGATTATTGTATTGGGAGCCTAGGGCCTGCTCACTGGCTTTGTGTGCTGAGGCATCCAATGCTGGCAGTTGGAGGCTGTAGGGTTCTGGCAGCTTACCTGGTGTTGAGCTGGAATCAGCAAAACTGGATCTTTAGGGGTAGGATTGGGTAGTGTGGCTCCTGGAGATTTTTTGCTCACCCAGGCCTTTCCTTCATTTTGCTTTCTTCAGCTCCTTTCAGGTGGATGTTGTAGGATGTTTATTTGCCTGTAGCCCCTTGGAGCACTGCTTCTTTTAATTTTGCTGTGGCACTGGGATACCCTGTTGCTGTAGAATGCAGAGGCATGTGGAGGTTTTCCAAGCTGGTTTCCACTGGTTCCCCTGCCTTCACTGAGGCACTTGGGCTCCAGGTGTTGGTGTTTGCCTGCTTCACCACCTGGGTTTCAGGATCTCCTCCTGGTATGCTGAGGTGGGGTTTTCTGCTAGCTTGCTGGGATGCCTCCCATTCTGCACTGTTCCCCTTCCCCCAGGGCAAGAAGGGCCTTTCCCATTAATCCCTCAAGCTACCTGGGCTACTGGACTGCTGCACCCCATCTTTCTTCTGGTTCAACTGTTCCAGGGTTTTTACTGGGGCGATATTTTCTGGGCTTTCAGAGGTTAATCTCTTTTCTCTTTTTATTCCAAGACAACCTTTAATTCAGTGATTGGACCACAATAAATCCTTAATAAATACTTTACCATCCCAGTTATTACATAGGAATTTAACAAAACACTTTTTCCTCTATTTTTTTGAGAATAATGTTTATAGCAGAGATATCAAATGCTTGATATAATTCAGTTTTAAATCTATCTAGCCCAGGAGATTTCTCATTGACAATTCATTGATGGATTGCTTTATTTCTTTTTTTTTTGAAGAAAGGATATTTAAAATCTCTCTTTCTTTTGTTATTGAGCTGTTTTGTATTTCTCTAGATACACAATACTCTGTGTTGCATTTTCCAGTTTGTTGGCAGATGATTGTTCATGAGAGTTGCTCATAATACTCTATCTTCTCTGTTTTGAGTTCACCCTAGTCATTTAAAAAAATTATCATGTTTTTCTTTTCTCTTTTACAGGATTGGTTAGTTAATGTTCATTGACTTTATTCTTTTTTTTTTGTTGTCTGTTCGTTTTAAATAACAACCCTGAGTTTTTCCTACTGGTTTGACAGTATGACTGGTTTTTTATTCTCAAATCTTTCTATTTCTTCTCTATGTTTTCTTTTTATATTTTGTTTTGTACTTGTTTGAGAATTAATTTCCTTATTTTCTAGTTTTTAAAAGTTTTTTATGTTCAGTTAATTCATTTACTCTTTTTTCTACTTTAAAAATATTTTCAGAAAAACAACTTTTCTTTCAAGAATTGCTTCAGTTTACATCCCTTCAGTTTTGGTTATGTTACCTCAATGTTATCTTTATTTCTTAATTTTTTTCTATTGTTTATTCTTGGAACTATTCATTCTAATGTCATTACTTAGTCTCCGTTTAGGTCTTTTCCTCATATTTTCCTTATTAATTGCTAATTGTATTAGGTTATGATCTGTAAATGATTTGTTTCTATTCTTTAACTTTTGTTTCACATTCCTTTCTGGTCTCATAAGGACCATTTTATGATCATTTTTTTTAAAATAAAGACATACTTTATGATGAGAAATACCCAGATCTCCAGGGTAGCAAGCTCTGTTATGTGGGGTCAGAGGAAGAAATTCTAGGGGCAATGAATAATGAATCTGTCTTCAATTATTTTTTTTTAATTTTCTTTAGTGTTTACATTGAAGTAGATTCATTAATTTTATTCACATGTTTATTATATTTTGGGGATTTATTTGGGGGCATTTTCTAGTTTGTTTGGAATAGTGGAAGAGGATCTCACTTTTAGTTGTCTCTCATTATCATTTCCTCAGAATTCCCAAACCTTGTATTATCAAATACTTTATAAAGTGCTCCTCTCTTATTTTTTCAGTAATATAGGATTTCAATTCTAAGAGATGTAGAAGTACACACATGAAATCCTTGCTGGCTGAGATGCTGAGTCTGGTGGATTGCTTGAGTTTGGGAATTATGATCTGTAGCAGTTAAACCAACTAAATGTGCTAAAAGCAATAGACTATTATTATGACTCTTGTAACTCAAGGACATATACAGGGCCTGATTTGAAGGACCCAGATGTGGGACATGGTGGACCCAAGAGTAAGGAAGGAAGAGTTTTTTTGTTTTTTTTTTAATGGTAATTTTTATTTATTTTTTTGTTTTCAACATTTACTTCCACAAGATTTTGAGTTCCAAATTTTCACCCCATCTCGCCCCTTCCCCCACCCCAAGATGGCATGCATTCTAAATACCCCTTCCCCTGGTCTGCCTTCCCTTCTATCTCTCCCCCCCTTCTCTTATCCCCTTTGCCTTCAATTTTCCTGTAGGGCAGGATGGATTTCTTTACACCATTTCCTGTATTTCTTATTTCCCAGTTGCATGTGAAAACATTTTTTTAAACATGTGTTTTTAAAACTTTGGGTTCCAAATTTTCTCCCTTCCTCCCTCCCCACCCACCCTCATTGATAAGTCAAGCAACTAAAGATAGGTTATATATGTGAAGTTATGCAAAACAATTCCAGGGGCAGCTAGATGGCACAGTGGATAAAGCACCAGCCCTGAAGTCAGGAGGACCTGAGTTCAAATCTGGCTTCAGACCAAACACTTGACACTTACTAGCTGTATGACCATGGGCAAGTCACTTAACCCCAACTGCCTGAGCAAAAAAAAAAAAAAAAAAAAAAACCAACCCAAAAAAACCACTTCGATAATAGACATGCTGTGAAAAACTAACTCTATTTCCCTTAATCCTGTCCCACCCACCCATTTATTCTATTCTTCCTTCTGACCCTGTCCCTCCTCAGAATTATTTGCTTCTGATTACTCCCTTTCCTAATCTGCCCTCCTCTCTATCATTCCCCTACTCTCTTGTCCCCTTCCCCCCCTATTTTCCTGTAGGGTAAGACAGATTTCCATACCCAATTGAGTGTGTATGTTATTCCCTCCTTAAGTCAAATCCTATGAGAATAAGATTCACTCATTCCCTCTCACTTTCCCCCATTTCCCCTCCACTGTAAGAGCTTTTTATTTTCTGGGTTGCTTTTTGTGTGTGTGTGTGGGGGGGGATAATTTACTCCGTTCTACTTCTCCCTTTCTCCTTCTCCCAGTATATTCCTCTCTCGCCCCTTAATTTTATTCTCCAGATATGATCCCTTCATTTTCAACTCACCCTATGCCCTCTATCTATCTATCTATATCTATATATATGTACATATAATTTTTTCCACTCCAACTACCCTAACACTGACAAAGGTCTCATGAGTTACAAATATCATCTTTCCATGCAGGAATGTAAACAGTTCAACCCTAATAAGTCTCTTATGATTTCTTTTTCGTGTTTACCTCTTCATGTTCCACCTGAGTCTTGTATTTGAAAGTCAGATTTTCCATTCAGCTCTGGTCTTTTCATCAAGAATGCTTGAAAGTCTTCTATTTCACTAAATGACCATTTTTCCCCTGAAGGATTATACTCAGTTTTGCAGGGTAGGTAATTCTTGGTTGTAATCCTATCTCCTTTGCTCTCCAGAATATTATATTTCATGCCCTGTGGTCCCTTAATGTAGAAGCCGCTAAATCTTGTGTTATCCTGATTGTGTTTCCACAATACTTGAATTGTTTCTTTCTGGCTCCTTGTAATGTTTTCTCCTTGACCTGGGAACTCTGGAATGTGGCTACAATATTCCTAGGAGTTTTCCTTTGGGGATCTCTTTCAGGAGGAGATTGGTGGATTCTTTCAATTTCTATTTTGCCCTCTGGTTCTACAATATCAGGGCAGTTTGCCTTGATAATTTCTTGAAAGATGATGTCTAAGCTCTTTTTTTGATCATGACTTTCAGATGGTCCAATAATTTTTTAAATTCTCTCTCCTGGATCTATTTTCCAGGTCAGTTGTTTTTCCAATGAGATATTTCACATTGTTTTCTAATTTTTCATTCTTTTGGATTTGTTTTACACTGTCTTGATTTCTCATAAAGTCACTAGCTTCCAATTGCTCTATTCTAATTATTAAGGAAATATTTTCTTCAGTAATCTTTTGGACTTCCTTTTCCATTTGGCTAATTTTGCTTTTTAGGGCATTCTTCTCCTCACTGGCTTTTTGGACCTCTTTTGCCATTTGGGTTAGGCTATTTTTTAAGGTGTTATTTTCTTCAGTATTTTTTTGAGTCTCCTTTAGCAAGCTGTTGACTTGTTTTTCATGACTTTCTTGCATCACTCTCAATTTTTCCTCTACTTCTCTTACTTGCTTCTCAAAATCCCTTTTGAGCTCTTTCAAGGCCTGGGACTGATTCATATTTTTCTTGGAGGCTTTGGATGTAGGAGCTTTGGCTTTGTTGCTTCTTCTGGTTGTATGTTTTGATCTTCTTTGTTACCAAAGTAAGATAATATAGTCTGACTCTTTTTGCACTGCTTACTCATGATCCTGGCTAATTACTT
>NW_020954579.1:21531065-21606268 GCF_900497805.2 Vombatus ursinus
CCCGGTGTGATATACCTTTCTGATCTACCATCCAGGCTGCCTTTGGCTGGAAATTTGT
This sequence comes from Vombatus ursinus, assembly GCF_900497805.2. Taxonomy (NCBI): domain Eukaryota; kingdom Metazoa; phylum Chordata; class Mammalia; order Diprotodontia; family Vombatidae; genus Vombatus; species Vombatus ursinus. The sequence goes on from NW_020954579.1 coordinate 21,531,124, forward strand.
TTCACTCTGTCTTTTTGTGGGTTCTGCTGCTTTAGAATTTGTTTAGAGCCATTTTTTTAGGTATTTGGAGGGCTTTGAGAGAGAACTCAAGACAGTCACTGCTTCTTCTTCTCCCCCCCCACTATCTTGGCTCCGTCTCCCCCCGCCCCCGCAGCCTCTCTGTTTTTTGTTTTTTTAAAGGATGCATTTGAGACTTAAGACTCAAAAATAATCTTGGTGATAGGGAAGAAATGCAATTGCATCTCAGCTCCTGGAGGATAAACAGTATAATTGGGCCATTATCATCAAGGTATTATTGTTGAGTTTCCTGTGTATAGTAGGAGAAATGTGAGAGTCAATGATGCCCTCAAGATTTGACATAACTAGGTCACATTAAACTCTTATCATTCCTTCTAAATTTATATGGGTACTTCCATACAAGAGTTTCCTAGGGAGGAGAGGGATTTATTGAACACTTTTCCGTCATTGACATTACAGGAAGGAAAATAGTAGCAAGGTCTCTGCTTTAAAAGAATCCAACATGTGGAAGATTTTAGCATGGATTATTCAAGAGAATGACAGCATGGGACTGCCAAGCAAAAGGAAGGAGTGTAGTATAGAGGAGAATTAATCCACTGCAAGAGAGGTTTTTGTCTTTTAAAGAGAACAAAAACCTAGAGGTTTTTTGGAACATCATAGCTTTATTGGTCAAGTACGTTATAAAAAAATATTTAGAGAAAAGGAGTTTCCTAAGGACATGATAAACACATAGAACTAGATAATTTGTTTTGTGTGTGTGTGTTTGTGTGTGTGTGTGTGTGTGTGTGTGTGTGTGTGTGTGTGTGTGAAGATTTAGATACAGCTCTACTCTCATTTTCTTTGACCTTGGGCAAGTCACTTTCTCTGTCTTGAGAGTTGGGTGCTCTATCTATCAAATGAGGTCATTGGACTAAATGATCTATAAGGTCCCCTCCAGGAGTCAATAAAGACCATGCATCTCGGTGCAGTACATGGTGAGTTCCTGGGGAGCTGAAATGAGATAATCAAAATAATAAAGATAATACCATTTTCAAAACTAATACCTGCTCCATTAATGGTACTCACAGATCACTTTATTCTAAGAGATGGATTAGTTGGAGCAGACTTAAGAAATGAATAGAAAATAAAAGAGGTAGGGGATTGGATTTATGACTATTGTAGATAATGGATGAGTATATATTAATACATTTATGAAATTAAAACAGGAGGAAAGAGATTCCTTATGTTTGATTATTTGGGTGGGCCCATTTTGTCTGTTATCTATTAGCATCTGAAATTTGGTCAAACTTACAGATTAATTCTACTGCAGGAACTGAGGAAAACCAATAGCAGCTGAAAGTTAATCAAGTACTGATCTCTCTCAATCCTTCTAATCATAGTCAGCTGTGGTTGAAAACCTTTGAGTAGCAGGTCCCCCCGGGGCAGTCCAACCCAGAGGTAGGATGGAGTACTCTCAATTCTTGAAGGGCAAGAAAGAAGTTAATAAAACAAAAGTTAATGCCTTCAATCAAGGAACTAGAAAATAGATTGTGAATGGTCTGCAGTTTCTCTATGTTAATTTCTTTTTCCTCTCTCACATCTGTCTATTCCTGAAAGTCATGAGTTGTTCCAAATATTTGTTAAGCATCCAAGTTCCCTATTCCATTAAATGGGGACTAATGCAACTGTGAACTATTAGCTGTTTCTCTTGAAGTATCTCTATTATTTTAATTAAAAGGACTGTTTACATTGGTTGAAGCAGTCTATATAAATTTCTTTTAGAATGATTATAATAGATTTGATTTATTTTTTTGCAGTAAATGCTACTCATTTTTAGCATATTAGTTCTTTTCCAGCCATTAATAGGGTAAGATTTCAAAAACCCAAATTACATTTTATGCACACACCAAACAGCAAATTCAGATGGTAATAATATTTAATGTAGCAGTTCATGAACAGAGCCATGGAATTTCCAAAGATATGTTCCACTAGATTACCTATTATGCAACTGAACTTTTGACATATTGGTTATAGGTATGCATTAGCAAATTGGAAATATATCTTATATGTATACATTAGAATGTTGGAAATTAGCAGATTAGCTTTTTGTAAGTCTCAACCTTTGCCTATTTCCTTTCCCTTCCATTTTCTCCCCTCCCCTTCTCTCACTTCTCATTGCCTCACCTTGCCTCACACTTCTTTCTGTTGACTTGCCTTGCTTTACTTAGCTCCTCTTTCAATTACTTCTCTTCTCTACCTCAGTTTTCCTTGGTGATCTTATTCCATCAGATTCACAGTATTTTCAATGTGTATGAGGGTGTTAGGGGGAGAAATGAGTCACTTAAGTCCAATCTCAGTTCAAATCATAAAATTATAGGATCATATATTTAAAACTGTAAGGGATCTTTGATACCATCAAGTCCATTTCCTTCATTTTATAGATAAGGAACTGATTCAACAAGAGGTTAAGTGACTTGCCCACCATTACACAGCTAGTGAGGGTCTGAGGCAAGATTTGACCTCAGGCTTCTAGCCTTCCTAACTGCTGGTCCTAGTAGATATAGTTACTATTGCTGTAGAATTCTTTATCTATACTATCTAAATACGTAGCTATCATAAATCTTTTCACATGCTCATTTATTAATTTATTAATTTACCTATTTGTTTTTATTAATTCAATCATTTGTTCATTCATACATATTTTTGATTATTTATTTTAAAGAATTATATTTAGTTATGTCATTGTCCATGGAGATAGGGTTGTGTAGGCAGCGAGAATATTGTTTAATCTACAAAGTCTTAAAATTTTTCATACAATTTGTTCTATAAAATGGGTTCCCCTGTAATTACTGGGGAGTGGGATTTTTTTAACAAGAAAAATTCCTATCTATACAAAATATATATGCTCTTACAAATACATATTGCAAATAACAATTGACATTAGAAAAACTCCATGTTAGTCTATCCATTAATTAAAAAAAACACTTTCATGACAGGAGATGATCAATTTGTTTCACCTCTGAAGGATTCTCAATTTACCTCAGAGATATAGCAGCCCAAACAGCATCTTTTTGGAGGCTAACCAAGAGAGGTTGAAAGCAACCAAAATGATGTAATTGTTTCCATTATAATTGTTCTCCATTTCCTCATAGTGCACATGGTTAGAATATAGCTTTGATGATAAGATGGGGCAAAACTGTCCCAGCATCAGAATAAGCCCTTAGGGTTGCATGACCTGGTTCATTAACCAAGGTTTATTGGATATATTCCTTTAATGGACACCACCCTCCCACAATAGTATCTTTGAACATTGTAGAGTACTTTTTACTGCAAGCAGAGAAATGGGATGTTGCTATGAAAGATCAACTTTTTTCAGGACTGGGTATCAAATTTATAGACAGATCTTTGAAAAGGTAAGCAGAAACAACGTTTTCTCAGTGTTGTTTGGTAAAAATACAGAAAATAATTTGAGATAGTCAATTTACAGCCTGTAATTCCACAGCACTCAAATAGCAGAAGATTCAGGATTGTAGTCTCCAGGTTTCCTGGTCAACAATTTGGGAATACATCGGGATGGTCCTGCCATTAGGGTCAAAACTCTAATCTTCCCAGCAAGCTACATTTACCTGGAGCTGGTTTGTCACTTCATTGAGAGGAGGTAGTAAATTGTAAAGGGAATCTTGGCATTTTTCTTTTCATGGTAAATTGCTGATATTTCAACAGGAACACTCCTACCTGAATCAAAAAAAATGCAAAGGCCAAATTTATAGCCTCAAGAGATTCAGCCTTATACAGTACCTTTCACTGCTCATGCTGATGACCAGAGACTAATGATTGCTATGTTAACATTAAAAATCCAAGATATTTGAGTCATTTTACAGTTGTTTTTAACAATAAATAATAGCATAACTCTAAAAATGTGTTTCATTCTAATTAATATAAGAAATTAATGACATTTTAATTCATTTTCCTGTGATAATACTTGTACAAAGTGCATAAACATGTATTCAAATTGTTTACAACATTCTATTCATATGTCTCAAACCAACACCAATATTAAAAATAACATGAAGATAAATTAATGATATTTTGAGATTTTAAACAGAGAATGAATACATGGGAGATTACTGAGAACAGATGTTTAAGACAGCAATGACACTGACTGAAGGTAGTCAAAGTGGTTCTGAGGTTGTAAGGATTCTGTTGTATTATTTTTGTCCTTTTTTTCTCGGGAAAAAGAAGATGATTTATATACATATACACGTAGAATATTCATCCTTCCCTCTCATTTTTTTTTGCTTTTTGGTGAGGCAATCAGGGTTAAGTGACTTGCCCAGGGTCACACAGCTAGTAAGTGTTAAGTATCTGAGCAGCCTCAGATTTGAGCTCAGGTCCTTCTGACTCCAAGGCCAGAACTCTATTCACTGTGCCACCTAGCTGCCCCTTTCTCTCTCATTTTCATATCAACCTTTTAAAATCAGACCTATGGATCCCTAGGTGAAGACCTTTTTTAAAAGCATCCTTGATACAAGTATACAACTTATCCTGGTGAGGTCATTTTCACCAGTGTTTCCATTAGTCTTCTCACTATGGCTTAGAATGGAAATTGTAACCCACATTCTTCTTTCTTGTTTGTTCCTAAAAAAATTGCAATAAGAAACTATAGATCTATAGATAGGAGATGTTTTCACATACGGGAAAAAAATTGAGGTGGAGGTGATAGAAGTAAAGGAATCACCATGTCAGAAGCATGACTCTAATACCAGCACACTCTTAATTTGGGCTTGACTTTAGGATGAAATGAGGTACTCATAAGTCATTGAACATTTACTAAAGGAGGTCTACTTTGCTGTAATACAGTAAGACCATGCAACAAGTATAGAGTATCATTTAGCTTTTCCAGCTACACCTTCCCCCTGCCCTCTTTATTTCCAAATGAGAACACATCTGGTCAGTAGGGCATTAGAGTATGGTAATAGTATCTTGTGTGTCTTAGGCACCCACCAAGTCTGAGAGGCCCAGATTCCACATGGCTGAATCTTTTTATGCCCCTAGAAGGTACATCGAAGAAGTTGGGACCAATCAGGATCCAGGACCAGCTTTGTCTTCTTTATAGTCTCCACATGGTTCCATCTGTCTAGGAGGGGCTGATCCTGAGACACACACACACACACACACACACACACACACACACACACACACAAATCCCCCTGAAGATGCTTATATTGCTCATACTCTCAAGATTTACTACCCCGGGACAGGGCTCCAGCCATCCCAATATAGTGATGGTTCTATCCAAGAGGCAGGGTTAACTTAAAAGTCTACAAGTACAAATGATGATGGAGTATGGTAAATAATGAATACTCTGAATTCAAATCTTTCCTTTGTCCTTTAGTTTATCTGATTTCACTGACCCTTACTTCAGTCTTAGACTATTACTACTATCTATGACTTTCTCCCAGATCCAATGCATTTATTTATGTTAACTGCTTACCATATTATACAAATATGTCCCTTTGACAACGTTTCTTCTGTTTTGCACCCTGGAATTTGATTATATCTTCTATAGCAGTTATTTATATTCAACTCACCTCTCACTCTTCAAGACCACACACTGTCTCATTGCAAACTTTTCATTCTTGCTCAGTCATGGGCTCCATGTCATGTAGTCCAATTTTGTTGTTTTACAGATAGGATTTCCTCTAACTTAGTGAAGTTTTCCAGATTCTTTATGCATCTGGTCCCACCCTCAGTCTAATCATCAGTCCTGAGTAGGGCCAAGGGAATAGGACAAAAGTCTTTTTTATGAAGTCTTCCTAGGCTTCTTGCTAACTGTAGTCATTCTATCTTCTCCACTTCTGTAGCCCAAACTTCCTATGCTATGCATTTCAAAATCAATCACTACTACCTTAAGACATACCTTGTATTATGTGCTGAATTTGCAAATTTCACTGTTTTTATATATTTTCCCAACTAGGTTGTAAGCTTCTTGAGGCATAGACCATTGATGTGAGGACTCTCTTCATTAATACAGAACATGACTCCTCCATGCCTTTGCCAATAGCATTGGGCAATTACTATGGAGGGGGGGAATCATTGCATGAAGTTGTGAGGATGAGCATTTAGGAACTTAGTGAGACACACTTTCAACTGGCAGAATTGCAGTCTGTAACTGAATCTAGGCTTAAAGCTTTCAGGCTTAAGACAATTTCCTAAAGTTTTTATTCCACTGTCATAGCCTTTGAAAATTCAATATTAGCTCCATACCATAATGAGACATTGGCGCCAAACTTCAGTGTAGATTTTGTTTATATATGTAATTTTTTTTTGGCTTCTTGCCTGTATATGCATGTAGGTTTAGAATTTTGTTTGTTTACATAGTCTATTATATTGCACTTTCAACCCAACAACCCTAAGTGGTACTTAGTGCAAGTATTGTTAGCCCAATTTTACAGATGAAGATTATCAGAGGGATTAAATGACTTGTCACAAGTTTACATGCCAAGCAAAGTAAGGTAAGGTTCAAACCGAGGGATTCTGATGCCACACTGCCTCATTGGGTAGACTCAAAGGGAAAAAAAAGGAGTCAACTGGATAATTTAGTTAAATAATTAAACATGTTATATTTCTCTCCAACTTTTTTTTTTAAAGCTGCCAAATATGAACTGCACTAGGGACCCTGTAATGATCTTTTACATTCCCTTTGAGATTCTCTCTAGTGACTGATTATTTCAGAGAAGCACTTGTAGATAAAATATGAAGCATCATTCCTTCTACAGACTGTACTCTTGAGGACACCTGCATGAATCATTATATTCTCATAGTGGAGACAGGCTTATTTCCTGATGGTGACGAATTCCCATTTTATAGTAGAAAGGAGTGAAAATCCATTACCTTAAATGATGTCCCCTTGGGGGAGGGGAAAATTACATTTTAAATTTTCAGTATCATAAGTTAAGCAATTATTTATCTCAAAAACCACAGCTGAACTTAGGAACTGTAGCTCATTTGTGTAATGTTACTTCCCTGTAACTGCCACACTTCAATATGAGAGGGAATGGAATAGGAATGATTAACTGAAAATTTCCACTCCTATTTCCCGCTTTCCATGTTTCCTTCAAAGGTGCCAGGTAGCTTGTTCTCATGTCAGTGCAGTCTTGCTCTTAATATTCTCCCAGAGAATTTGATTTACTGAAAGTGCCCTGAGCTAAAATCAGAAAACTAAGACTTTGGATAAATCATTTCATCTCTTTGTGCCTCAGTTTCCTTAGTATAAAATCTAATGTTCCTACATGATTTCTAAGATTTCTTCTAGCTCCAAATAGAAAATGAGTAATCAGTAGAAAGAAAATGAATTCACTTCACAGATTAAAAGTTTCTCAAGATTTGGGACATACATGACCAGCAAGGTAGCTAATTAGTCATTTTTGCCAAACCTGTTCAATCCTTCAGTCTCTCCCGCCAAAGGAATCATGGGCCAAATTTGAATAAATTAATGAATGAATGAATAGATGAATGGATGGATAAAAAAGTCTTTATTAAGTGCTTACTACATACCAAGGACAGCACTAAGCATTAGGTATGTAAATACAAACAAGGAAAAATTTAAGCTAAATCTATGGGGAAAAGAAGACAGAATCACTGAAAAGTTAAAAAGATATATATATATTGTGACTTGAGACCAGGGAACTCTAATGCTTAGAGTATTCATTCAACACCCCTCCACCACCAGCTTCTATGCACCTGTGGCCAGAGCACAAGCTAATGTTGTGCCTGTATCAGCCTGAAGGAAAGAAGTCTGAAAATAATATGGGTTCAGTTCTCCCCAACCCCCAAGATGATATTAAGGGCTCCAGGTCAATGAACCCTGTATCCTCCAGTGTGAGACAGTTGAAGCAGCCTTGCAATCCAACCCCTACGATCTGTTTCCTAGTAAGTGGGGAGGGGCGAGAGAAAAAGAAAGAAATAAAGAAATCCAAGAAAAGAATGGAATGCTAAAGACATCAAAAGAAAAAAGTGTCATAAAAACCCACAACACAAATTTATCAGCAGAAAATATTATAAAAAAATAGGACTTTTAAAAGCTCAAAAAGAACACAAACATTAAAAACAAAACTATAATATGAAGGAAAGTGAACCATTAGTACCTGATGAAAGACAAAATACCTTGGGACCCCAAGAGAGCATAGAACAACAAGAAGAAACTCTAGAATACGTCAAAAAATAAATAAAATCTACAAAAGAAAAAAAATCAGGAACGAATAGAGATTAGAAATTAGAGTTCTCTCAACAAAAGAAAAAAACAACAATTGGTTTGGGAAACAAATAGATATATTTTGGAGAATTTACAATAAAAGAAAAAAATAAGTGAAAGAAATGAGAACATATCTAGAACACAAAAACACTAAAGTGGAGGAAAATTTGGAAGAAAACATACAACGTTTTTATGTAATGTCATTAAGTGGACACTTGAATTATTTGCAAAACAAAGTGCCTGACATTGAAATGCAGAGATAATTTAAGGATCACAGGTCTTGCAAAAGAAGACAAATAATAATAAAAAAAGATGAATGTCAGAATGTGGGAAATAATTCAAGAAGGCTATCCAGACTTTCTGAATGCAGATTGATAAAATATCAATTGATAAAATTCATTCATTGCCATCAGGAAAAATAAACATTACACAATAAAACAAACACAAGCTTTATTCAAACTCCAAGATACACAGTAGTCATGCTAAATAATTTTAATTACAAAAAAAAGAAAATTAAAGTAATCAAGGGAAAAAACTTCAAATATGAAGTAATAAAAATTTCAATAACACAAGATCATTTGGTAGTTACAGACTTCTGGATCATGTGACAAACAAGATAAAGGACTAGATATTCTCCAATTCCCACTAACTTACAAAATAGCAACAACAACCATAACATAGGAATGATGAACCTGAGGTAGAGCAATTATAGCTGTCTCCATAGGCCAAAAAAGGAAGAAGGAAAATGTTAATTTCTAGTTCTCATTTAGCACTAGGTATCCATGATTTGTTAGGAATCTAACCACTGGATTGTGCTCTGGAAACCACTCCAGAATTTCCTTTCATTGCAGTCTCACACTACTCCTGCCCTTACTCAACATTCTAATTCAATAAGCAATAGACATCAACTGTGCCCAAACTGTACAGGAAGAAGGAAAAGAACACTAGGACTGTACTCTTTGTGGTGTGGCCACTAGGTCAAGGAATTCTGAGGCAGAGAAAATCTGCCAAGATCTCCCATTCCACCAAGTCCTCCACTGAATCTCAACAAAATGTCATACATTATTAACTTAATCTGGTAAAAGAACCTAAAGAATGGAGGAAACTGGGGCAAGGTGCTAGCATGTGAAATTGTACCAAGATTGAAGAAAATGGCCTGTTCTCCAGCTGTAATCAGTCCAAATCTCTCATATTTTATTTGGAACAAGATTGAAGCTAGTTAACATTGAATTTTTTTTCAGGGGTAGATTTTTATTAATCTGTTATCCATAGAAGATTGTGTGGGGCTTACAAGGGGTGATCTAAAGGTTCTAGCTCATGATGACATGAGAAATGATGACAGTGAGGTCATGGAAGGAGCTAGGGTGCTTGGGAGGTTGGGGATAGATCTGTGCCTTCTGACCTCACTTTGTCAGGGAGAGAATGCTGATTATAATTCTAGCTCTGCTGCATCCTGACTATGTAACATGAAAAGGTCCCTTTAGCCCTCAGTTTCTCCATTGTAAAAATTAATTGGAGCAGATGATCTTTCTAAAAGGTTGTTTCTAGCCCTGTTATTTTGTTTTATGTAAATCCTTTGATTTCTTTCCTATGCATCAGAATCCAGACTGAACGTGGAGATGAGGAAACCTGGATCCTCTGAAGGTTCTATGGTGGGGAAATCAGAATGCCTGAGTCCTCAAGGGAGGGAAGGTAGGTCAGTTGGGTTGATCAGAAAGATCAAACTGGGTATCAGTTCCTTCGCAGGGTATGTGCTGGAGTTTCAAGCTACATATCCCAGAAGGAAGGACTGGGGACTAGTTAGAGTACACTGACTTTTAAAGGAGAAAAGAGGGGAAATGTGTCACTGCTTCTTTTTCATTTGGATCCAGATCCATTTCATTTTGGGAAGAGCTCATATAATAGCACACGCTGGTATAGATGCCCGGATATTTGCACAAGGCATACAAGGCCCTAGAGGGCCTCATTGTAGATCAAGGGGCCCCCAGAATCATTCTGACAGGAGTACTTCCCACCTTTGTCGCACCAAGCACAGACCTTGTATGGAATGATTGCTCCTGGGTGGGAATTCTTGCAATTTTCTTCAGAGCATATACTCATGTTCATGCACTGGAGATTACTGTAATAATAGACAATAGGACTAGAAATAGTACCCCAGCCTGAGATGAAGCAAGTTTTCTCAGGGCTGGCAGAGCCTTCTGCCAGCTTGATGGATTGAACTTTGGAGGTTAGATTCACTGACTTCTTGAGGTAGAGCTGTATGAAGTAATAGTGCTGAGGTATTGTTATGAAGGTAGTGCTCTTAGAGGTCCACTTTGAATAGCTGCTCTGAGATTGTGCTTCCCCAGGAGCACTCAAAGGTGTCAGTAGTCACAATAATGTGAAAACCCACTGATTGGACAGCAAGACACTCCCACAGTAGAGCCTTTTATAGATGAACAACACAGCATACCAAAACTTGAAGTGGGGAATTTACATGCAGCCACCAAGCTTTTGTTCTCATTCTTCTTCATACTGGCAGTGACCAACAGAAGCAGTGATGAGGTTAGGGAGGGTGAGATAGGAAGCTGTGAGAGAAACAGCAACAAAAAGAATGAAGAAAGAAAGCCATGTCCAGCAACAAAGGAAATATGATACAGCAATTGATTATGACAGAGACAAAAAGAGTAGCAGACGTAGAGAAATGTTACCAAAATAAGAGACACATCCTGGTACCAGAGGGAGGGAGTCAGGGAAGAAAAATGATATAGAAAATGGATAAAGGCAAACACAAAGAGAAAGGAAAAACAGATTCCAGGATGCAAAGCTGGAGATATATCCCCACTGATGAGTGTCTCCCAAGGATGATGGGGTAGAGATAGAAGTTTCTTTCTCTGTTCCCTCTCCAAGCAGTCCCAGTTGACTTTCATCTCTGGTTCATCAGTCCAAAAATTGAATTCTTAAAAGCAGAAGGAGGCAGAGACAAGTTTGAGGTTCAATCCTGGGAGCAAATCTACCATTAAAAGGAAGGGAGTCAGAAAGTGAGAAATGTGGGAAATTGAAGGAAACAGACTAAGTGACCAACATAGGAAGAAAACAGTTAAAAACCTAAGTCATAAGATGATGAATCAACAGGGTAAATGATAAAATGAAAAGAACAATGACTACTTAGACATCTAAAAGATTGAAAATATATCTAAATAAGTATTTCAAAAGAAAGGAAATTGAATCAAGATATGCTAAAACATAGAAAACGACCTGACTTCCCAAGAGAGCATGGAACAACAATCAGAACCTTGAAATAATTTAAGTGAGAATAAATGGCAGAATCCATAGCCTGCAGAGCAAAAATAACTATCAGCAAAAAAAGAACTTGAATCCACAGTCTCTATAAAGAAGGAAAATAAAGAAAATAAATATGTTGGGAATACCACTATATTTCATCGGTAGCAATTTTTTTTTCATTCAGATAAGACAAAATATCAATAAAACTCATCAAGAAGAAATAAAAATTGTTTAGTTAAAATAACTATATAATTATTAACTATACAAGAGTCTACTATCAGGATATAAACAGGAATTATATAAATACAACTACAAAACAGTTTACAGAATTAAAAACAGACCTAATTAGATAAATAGTAATTGCTCATTGGTAGATTAAGTCAATATAATAAAAAGTGACAATATTATTAAATTAATTTACTCATTCAGTTCCATAAAAATCAAACTAGCAAATATTACTTCATAGAACAAGAAAAAATAATAAAATTCATTTAGAAACAACCTCAAGGGAAATTTATTTTTATAATTAACTTATTTACTTTTAGTTTTCAACATTCACTTCCACAAGATTTTTGAGTTTTGAATTTTCTCCCCCACCTTCTCCCCCCTCCCCAAGTTGGTGTGCAATCAGATATAGGCTTTACTTATACATTCATATTAAACATATTTTCACATAGTCATGATGTAAAGAAGAATTAGAACTAATAGGAGGAACCAAAAGAAAGAAGAAATAAAACAAAATAACAAAAGAAAAGGAGAGCAAATAGTATGCTTCCATCTGCATTCAGACTTCAAATTCCTTCTCTGAATGTGGATATCATTTGCCATCATGAGTCTTTTGGATTTGTCTTAGATCTCAAAGGAAATTTCAATGGTCAAAAATGTCAAGGGAAATAATGGGGGTGGGATCTAGCAACATCAGATCTCAAGCTACATCACAAAGCAGTTATTCTCAAAGCAATTTGGTACTAGTGAAAACATAGATTACTCAGTGGAACAAATTAGCTACAGAATTAATACAGAAGAAAAGATACCTAATAGCCTAATGGTCAATAAACACAAAGACTTCAGCTACTGGAATGAAGACTTACTATGTATAAAACTGAAAAGCTCTGTGACAGAAATTAGCATTAGACTTACATGTCACAAGTTAGAGTAAGATAAACTTCCATTGAATGTGACCTAAGTATAAAAGGTCATAATCAAATTAGAGAATCAAAGAAGAAATTACCTTTCAGATTTTTGGTTAGGGGAAGAGTTTGTATCAGAAGAAATAACAACAGAAGAAATAACAAGAAGGGTCAAAGAAGATAAAATGGATAAAATTAATTACAAAATGTAAGTGTTGCACAAAAATCCAATATAACTAAGATTAGATAAGGTACTGTTAACTATTAAAAAAATCTTTGCAGCCAGTTTTCTCAATAAACATCTGAATTCCAAGGTAGATAAGGAACAAATTCAAATTTATAATGTGAATGAAAGCCATTCCCCAATCCATGAATGGTTTAAAGATATGAACAGGCAATTCTCAAAGAAGTTCAGATTATCCATAGCCATGGTGGGATGGGATACTCTAAATCATGCATAATTACAGAATTATAATTTGATGCAATCACATAATCAGAGAAAGCTCAGAAGACTTGTATTAACTGATGTAAAGTGAAGTGAGCAGACCTAAGAAGACAATTTACAAGATAACTACAATAATTCAAAGGAAAAGAAATACTTCAAAAGACTTAAGAACATTGATCAAAGCAGTAGCCAATCATGAATTCATAAGACTGAAGATGAAACATGCCTCCCACATTTTGACGGAGAAGTGATGGACCAGCGGGTCATGAAACGTTTCAGACATGAACATAGTGCTGATTGCTTTTGAATAACTGTAGTTATGTGTTACATGGGAGAGCTTCTCTTTGGGAGGTAGTTGGTGGATAATAAAACAAAAAGGGGAGTCAAAGAAAGAAAAGTGTGAATGAAACATTAATAAATGCATAAAACAGAGCACAAAGGGGTCCAGAAGGGGACACAGAAAAGCAGAGCAGTTTTGTTACTAACTTATCAAACAATACATACTTAAAAAACAAGTGTATTGAAGAAAAGTTCAGCTTCATATACAAATCTTTTTTCAGTTAATTGCAAATTGAAATGTTCATGTTGCTTTTAATTTCATAATAAAAAAGAAAATTTTAAAAAGGAAATATAATGAACAAACTTTCCTTCTACACATGCTAATGCCAACTCCCCATCACATACACATACATACAAAAAGAGATGAGAATACATATTCACCTTTGCATATATTGTTAATTGTGGCTAAGGAAAAATTCCTGCCAGACTTGATTAGTAGGTTGATAAGTTTCGTTGAAATTTTTTTTTCTTCTCTACCCCATGTTAGCTTTCTGGGGTGGGGAGCAAATTGTGCATTTTTTATATATATATATATATAAATAAAATATATATTTATATATATATGTATGTATATATATGTGTGTGTGTGCATATATGTGAATATATATATACATGTATGTAAACAAATAAAATAAAATGTGTACATTAAATAAGTAAATAATACCACATTAAATAATGTGATATAAATAATGTGGTATAGAAACAAATGATATCAATATTTTTCAGAGTGACAAAAAAAAAGAAAGAATCAAGCCCTGGTTAAAATAGCTCCACAAAACATATATAAATAGCACAGAGTAGGGATTTATCCAAAGATGCTAACATCTAGAGATGTTCACTTCCTCCCTGGGAGAACTACTTCCTCCCCCTGACACCACTATCCCTGAGCCTCACTTCACAGGATAGCAGGGCGACAGCTCTTGTGTTACCACTCCTCCCACAGACAGACTGTCTAGTAATCATAGTGTTCTTCTTGCATGACATGCATCTCCCCAGTAATGCCCATGAAGATAAGGGTTGAAAATTGTATTAATAGCCTCAACCCTCTCAGCTGTTTGTTTGTTTGTTTGTTTGTTTGTTTGTTTGTTTGTTTGTGTCACCAGGTGAAAATAGGCCTGGGGGATGGAGAGGGGGATCTTAAAGCAAGCCCATGTGCTTCTGGATTTTATGACATTGATGGCGATTACTGAGCAGTGGGCAAAGGCTCACAGCCCCGAGAAACAACTTCCCTGCTTCTTTAAAGGGATATGTCCAGGAGCATTTTGTACCCTTCCCCCCCGCCCCGGAAGAGGACTTCTGTGTAAAGACTCTGAAGACTTAAACTCTCCCTTCATCCTTTCTATTTGAAGAAGACAATCTTTATTAGTATTAACATTTTGCCTGGGAGACCTTTACTCTCCAAAGGTGTTTTGTTTTGTTTTTTACTTAATGGTTTTTGTCATCTCACATAACATCCTAAAATTTCTGCCAACTGTATTACTCTTTAGAGGAGAGAGTCCACAGTACTTATAGAACAATTAGAGTTGCTTGTTAGCAGTCATTGGAAAACATCTGATATCTTGAACTTGGGGGGTTTACTCTTTCTCCTGTCAGAGAAAACACTTACAGACATAGGCCTAAGCACTTGATTTTTTTCCTTCTCTAAGTGTTACCCAATAATATTCCAAAAAATCATAAGCTCTATCTATTCTAAGGACTGCCTAAATAGCTATGTAGCACCCAGGGGGCACCCATAACTCACAGGGTGGGTCCTCCAGTCAAATACTATTCAAGGTACTCTAGGAATCTACATCCCCTAAAACCAACCATAGTTCACAAGCTATCCCCCTCCCCCAACACATACACCACAGTAAAACAGTGTATATGCCTCTAATAGCAAGCCAAAGGATAAAATTAATTCAAAAGAAATTGTTTTTAAAAATGATATAGGAAGAAAAGTAGCAACAAAACATTTGCCACATAAACCTACTTTCTCAGAAATACAGACAAGGAATGGAATAGTGGATATCTATAGAGAACACACATAGATAAATAGATAGATAGATACACAGATATATAGATAGTTATTGATATAATCATGGAAGGGCAAACACAAAGTCATATCATTTTGTCAATAAACAATTAACTATGTGCCAGGTTTGGTGCTAAGAACTGAGGATAGAATGAAAGGCATGATTGGAGCTTAAAATCAAATGTAGTAAACACTATTTGTTCTCTATGTGTGTGTGTGTCTTTCTCTGTGTATGTCTCTCTCTCTCTGTCTCTCTCTCTGCCTCTCTCTGTATCTGTGAGTAGATATAGATATATGATGTAATATTATGTATAATATCTATTTCCTGTATATAGGTATTATTCATATAATGGATGTATGCATATATATACACACATATGTGTGTTTATATATGTGAATGTGCATGGATATGTGCATACATATTTAAATATAATGGTTTAATTGGAGATATATCTCAAAGGGGAGCTATTAGCATTTAAAAAAAAAAAAGATTGGTAAAGTGTTGTTAACACTCATTACCAAGAAAGAATTTAACACTATCAGAACATTGAGGTCTTCTAGTTATACCATTGCTCTACTCCCATTGAGCTTGCTACACTCTGATCTCATAATTTCTTCTTTTTCTTCTCAGCCTGGCACCGTTCTTCTAAATATGTAGTCTCTAGTTTGTGGATCATATGAAATCCTCGGCTATGTTTTCAAGGCAAGTGTGGATGCTGCTGTGCTACCATGCTTATTTAGCTTAAAAAGGCTGATAATTTTTTTTCTAAAGAAAAATCAGAAATATTTGTCAAGTACCAGCAAACAACATTCCCTTGGGTTCCGTATATTGTTCCATTGGAAACCCTAAAGCTTCTTATGTTTCTAGCAGCTTTTCTGTTCTAGGTTCTAAGTTCTTTAGAACAAAAAGCAGGGCCCTCCTCCAAACTGGCTAATACCCTTGTTGGTCTTTTCTTCGAACTCTTCCTCCCAGTAAAAGGATTTGAATCTCTTTCGCAGAGACCTCACCCAACCTATGAAGATCATTACATATACTCCCACATTTTTACATCTGATGACAAAACTAAAAGAAAGGTAATGCTTACTTACCCATTAAACCATTAAAAAAAAAAAAACTTCTCAGTTCAGGGTTGTCCAATTTTTGAACCATAAGTCTATTTCAGTCTGCTCACTAGGTAAGAAGGTTAAAAAAAAAAAGCACAAAGACAAGACACATAGTGGGGAGGGTTAAAATTTCTTCTAACTGCTTAACCAAATTCTTAATCTACTGATATGTAGTTACAGTCAGCTCACTATATCAGAGAGACTTTAAGGTATGTCCTCATAATGCTAAAATAATATGTATGATTTAATAAACTCAGATATCTTAATGAAATAAAAATACATGACTTTGTGTTGACAGTCATAAGATCTCTCAATTTTCGTTTCCCAATCTCCTCATAACCACACTTAGTACAAGAGGGGAAAGGGAAGGAAATAAACACTTATGTAGCACCCACTATGTGTCAGGCAATATGCTGAGCATCTTATAATAAAAAACATATTCCATTTCATGAGTCAGATGAACGAGTAAGAGCCTGAGGTGGCATTTGAACCCAAGTACTTTGACTCCAAATCTAGTACTTTATAGTATATCACTATAAAAAGAAAAGGGTCCATAGCTAAGGACATTATTTACCTCCATGTTCTGGGCCTACAGATCCAATAATTTTTTGTTTGTTTGTTTGTTTTTCTGAGGAGATGCCTGGCAATAAGCATCAATTCCTTGTCCTCCAAAAGATCCACATTCCCACATTTCTATAAAATTCATAACAAAAGTTCAAAGATGTTCTGTAAAATGTCATTTCAGCTCCACAGGCTTCCTGATCAATCAATCAATCAATCAATTAGTATTCATAAATGCCTACTATGGGTCAAGCATAATATGAAGTACTACAAGGATGAAGTATTGTAAAAAGAAAACAATATATGTGTATTGAAAATATAAACAAAATGAATAAAAAAGTAGTTTGGGGAAGGAAGTACTAGAAACTGGGGGTCAGGAAATGTTTCATGTTGAAGGTAAAAATTGAGTTGGGTCTTGAAGGACACCAAAGATTTCAAGACATGGATATGAAGAGGGAGAACATCCCATATATGGGGACTGGCCAGTGCAAAGGTATAGGAGAATGATCTTCAAAGCTGAGGAACAGAGGTAGGTCAGCAGAGCTGAACCATAGAGTGTGTCAAGGGTAATAATATGTCAGAAGACTGGAAAGGAAAGAGGAGGATAGGTGTTGAAGAGCTTTAAATGACAAACGGAGGAGCAAATATTTTATCTTAGATGTAACAAATAGATGATGAATTTATTTGCTGGAGGAGAGGAGCAACATGGTCATATCTATTTTTAGGAAGATTGTTTTGTCAGCTATATGAAAGATAGATTGGAGGAGTTAGAGATTTGAGGTACAGGAGCCAGATAGGAAGCAATTGCCATGGTTGAGGGTAAAGTTGATGAGGGCCTGAACTAAGGTGCTGTCTGAGTGAATGAAGAGGTGAACATATACAAGAAATATTAAGAGAATAAAATGATGAAATTTGGCAGCTTACTGGTTATGTGGGGTGAGTGAGGATAAGGGGTAGAAGATGACCCCAAACTTTTAAACCTGGATGATCGGAGGTATGACAATGTCCTTAACCATAAGGGAGTTTAAGTAGGATTAAGAGGATAATGAATTCTATTTTGGACATGTCAGAACAAAATGTTTTTGGACATCCCATTTGAAATATCTAATAGATAGTTGGTGACATGAGAGTGGAACATGAGAGAGAAGAGATCCAGATATATAGATCTGGGAGTCATTTACATAGAGATAATAATTGAACCCATAGGAGCTGTTGGAGTCACCAAGCAAGATAGTGTAGAGAAAAACAAAAGAAGGTGGTCCAGGACAGAAATTTGAAGAAATCTTATAGTTTGGGGGCATGGCCTAGATGGAGATGTATCAAAGGAGACTGATAAGGAATATCTAAAGAATTAAGAGGCGAACTATAAGATACAATAGTATTATGTAAACTTACTAACTTAAATTCAATAATACTCCCCAGGTATGTATTTCAGAAGAATCTGAAGCGATTCATCACTTGAAAACTGAAATTATAGCATTTTACTTCTAACCCAGCTCTATTCCTAACCATTTGGACTTTTCCAGAACAGCCCCCACATGCCTTCATTTGCTGAAAATGTCTGCATCCTACTCCTCTGGCCTCTCTCCACTAGTGATTTACTGCCAGGAGCCTGCATTTGAGGGATGCCCAGGCCAGTCATGCTCACTTTTAAACTAACTCTGCTTCTGACTTTTTTTACTTCTATTTCTCTCCCCCTTTCCTATCTTGATTTTCAGCACCCTTTAAAGTACTGTCTTTACCCAATAAATTCTTTTTGCTTGCTTTTGTATTCACAGAGCTTAGCACAGTGCAGGTACATGGTAAGGGCTCACAGAAATGCTCTATTTATCTGTCTATCTCTCTGTCTGTCTATCTGATATTATGCATCATCCTTTTACAGGCAAGAAAAGTGAGGTCCAGAGATGGAAAGTGACTTGTTGATGGTTAAACTATTAATAGCCAATCTGGGACTAATGTATACAGTATATTTTAATTAAACAAACTTAAAGTATGAAACTACAAATATAGTTGGGAAAATGTGGTATTTTTTTTAAATTCTGTGATTTAATGGTCACACAGTTGATATTATCATTGTTCATTTTTTATGTAGAGGTAAAAATTTTCTCCAAGGCTAAGCCAATGTAATACAAACTCTAGCAGAATCTACAAGGCTAGTAAGATTTTAATCACAGTAGCAATAGCACATTGCACCTACTGTCTGAAGATCAGTCAAGAACAAAAGGGGTGCATCACCAACAAGTTGACCACTAAGTGATAAACACTTTCATATAGATGCCCATATGCTAGCATGGATATGTAGTCTTATCAATGTGAGCATTTCCCCAAAAACTGCAAATTGCCACTCATCCATGCCTGTTTATCTTGTGTGACTCTTGTCCATGTCCTCCTATAAGATCATGAGAAAGTCTTCACTCAAAGTGCTGGGGATAAAGTTCTCACACATCATGTTCTCTTGACTTTGTGAGGATATCAGTGTAGCACATAATGCTATAAATTATCCTCCATTCTTACCATTCATCCAATCTACCTTCTTTTTCACTCATAAATTTCTCTGATGACATTTTTTATGCCATTTTCCTTTGTAATTATCCTTTGGAATATGTTGTTGCCTGCTCACCCCCACCATGACCTCTCCATTACTCTTCAGGTCACCTTAATTTCAATTTTTCAGAGACTAGTATTCTTTAAAAATAGAAAATGGTGAGTTCAAATCCAGCCTCAGACACTTGACACTTACTAGCTGTGTGACCCTGGGCAAGTCACTTAACCTCAATTGCTTAAAAAATAAAAAAAAATAAAAATTTAAAACATTTTTTTAAATAATTTTATGAACTATTGGTCTATGCATGCTTTCTCCTGAATACTGTTCAATTTCCCCAGGAATTTTTGTTGACTTATGAGTTATTACCGCAGTAGCTGAGGTCTTTAGCATTATTGCATGTTGGGCTGCCATGTTTGTTTCTAGATGTCCTTTACGTAAATTGTTTCATTAATTGACCCCTCTTGAACCAGAACCAAATAATTTTGGTGATTACTACTTTGTAGTATAGTGTAGACAGGTGATTCACTGGATAAAAAGCTTGGCCTCAAACCAGGAAGACCTGAATTGAATTCCAGTCTCAGGAATATTCTGGCTATATGACCTTGGACAAGTTGCTTAACCTCTGTTTGCACAGTTTTCTCAACTGTAAAATGGAGATAGCAATAGCATTTATCTCCTTGAGTTGTGATAAGAATCAAATGAGATGATATTTGTAAAATGCTTAGCATAGTATCTGGCACATAATTGGCGCTACATAAATGCTAATTGTTTTTGTTGTTATTATTATTATTAATTATTCACTCTTTTTAAAATTATTACTATTAATAGTCTTACCTTTTGCTCTTCCACATGAATTTCATTATTTTTTTTACTAGCTCCTTAAAGTAGTTTGATTGATATGACGTTTAAAACTAAATTAATTTAGGTAGTGTTGTTCTTTTTATTATACTGCCTTGGCGTCCATGAGCAATTAATATTTCTTTAATTATTTGAGTCCTTCTTAATTACCAAAGATAATATTTTGTGGTATTATTTATTTAGTTTTCATGTGACAATTAGGGAGACTCCAAAATATTTTATGCTTTTTGTAGTATTTTAAATAGAATCTCTCTGGCTATCTCTTCCTACTGAATTTTTGTTGAACAACTTTGAAAGATTTAAGCACTCTGATCATGTAATGACCAACCACAATTCCAAAGGACTGATGAAGAAAGTGCTACCCACCTCATGATAAAAAAGTGAAAGTTTCAGTATGCTGTGAATGAGCCATACATTTTTGGATGTGGGCAATGTAGAAATCTGTTTTACTTTACTATGCATATCTGTTATAAGAGTTTTTCATCATTTTTCCCTCCTAAATGGGAATGGTATTGGTAAGAGGGAGAGAAAATAAATGTTAATTGAAAAAAATTTAAAAGAAAACAATTTTTAAAATATATAAAATGACCTTCAGTTCTATGTGGCACTACGAACTTTCACAGTAATAGTAACAGGAGAAGAAAAGGAAGCATAAGGTGCTAAGAGCAACACACTTTAGACAATCTACAAACAGTCAAAATATAAATGCAGGCATTTATTCCACAATGTATAGGGAAATAATTCAAAATTATATAATTATACTTGACCTTTGAGAAGGCTCATTGAGAAGGAAAGTGTTCTGGATTTTGGAGTCAAAGGATCTGGATTTAAATTGTGGCTCCACCTCTTGCTACTTATTTGACCTTGGGAAAGTTTTTATACCTCTGTGGCCTTCAATTTCCTACATTGTAAAATGAATGGACCAGATTAGACAATTTAGACACAAGCAGACCTAAGAATTTATCAGTCAATGAATCAATGAATCAATTAAGTGCCTATTATGCCACAGGCAATATGCTAAATACTGGGGATACAAAAAGAAACAGAAGACAATTCCTGCCCTCAAGGATTTTACAATCTAATGGGAGAGATAACAAACAATCTCTATAAATAAACTATATACACAAAGTAAATAGGAAATAAATGAGGGGAGGCATTAGAATTACCTTGGGAAAAGCTAGAATGGATTGAAGTGGGTCAAGATTTGATATAGGCAGACCCACCAATAGGCTCTGGCAATAGTCCAGACAGGAAATGCTAAGAGCCTGCACTGGAGTGGTAGCAGCCTCAGGAGAGAGAAGGGGTATATTTGAGAAATGTTGCAAAGATAAAATTGACAGGTCTAGGCAACAGGTTGGAAATGGAAGGATGAGACATAATGAGGAGTTGAGAATAATTCCTAGATTGCAAGCTTGAGAGACTGGGAGAATGGTTTTGCCCTCTACAATAACAGGAAAATTAGGAAGGGGTGGGGGGACTGTTAGGAGAATAATAATGGGTTCGATTTTGGACATCTCTGAGTATGATTCTATGGTCTTCAAATTTTAAATGTTGCGAGTAAATATGTTGCTGAACTCAGACAATAAAAAGAAAGTGGATGAACTGAATGTTTGCTTCCTTAAGCTACAGATTACAATATTCTAATAAAATTATATTACATATATATGTGTAATGTATATGGATATTTTTCTATCTATTTATTATATGTGCATTTGTGATTATAGGTTTTTAAATTTTGTTTGCCTTTTTGTTTGTTTCCTTTCGGTCTAGACTTTTGACGATATTGGTATGAGAAGCTACCTGGGATGAATGTAGATCAGCAACTTTTTGTCAATTTGTAGTCTTAGAAATTTGGCTATGGTACTGAAAGATTTGCTTTGGATTACAAAGCCAGGCTGTGTCAGTAATAGGACTTGAACCAAGATCTTCCTAACTCCCAGACTATCCCTCTAATTGTTCCTCCACTCTGCCTCTTACAATGTGACACATACATCTTATTGCATTAGTTCAGGTCCCAAGACATAATAGAATCTGAAAAAATATATTTGGATTTTTTCTCTTAAAAATATAATTGCTACAGATAATTGGGTAAAATTTTTGTTCAATGAAGTTGATAAGCAATGCAAAACACTCCAAGATATTAACAGCTCTTTTTGTTGAATGTCCTATGTACTCATTTGTATTAGTGTTACAGAAAAGATAAGGATATATGAGCATTTGGTTAGCAAAAGTTCTGAAGAAAAGATTTTTTTAATACTGGGAATTTTTTTCAAAATATTTAAAACTAGTGAGAGGTATTAGAATTAGAAGGAAAAGTTTAGCACTTCCTTGGCAGCACATTGAAGCTGATTTTTGTAAGCACACTTGCACACACAGAGAAGCAAAAGTATAAGATCCTTAAAATATAAAACATCTAGCTTTTTAAATAACCCCTTATGGTATGTTTTCACTTTTGCAATAATTGTGTGTTCTTTTTGTGCATTTGATTTAACAACACTTCAGTGCCAGATAATTGGTTCCATGTGGCCAGGGTACTAGCAAAGTGCTGAAAGGGGGAACAACGCAGTTTATTAGACTCCTGTTGTTTGCAGAAGTAGTCTCACACCCTGAAGTCGTTCATTCACAGTGTTGAACGACATGTGAACTACTCAGACCCTGCTGTCCTGAGTAACCATATGGTCACCAGCATTTAGCACCGAGTTGTTATCAAGAAAAGCTTACTAGAATTTTGAAAAAAAAAAAGAAGAATCAGGGAAAAATAATCATGGAAAGATTTGAAGGTGTTTTCACTTGTTAAACAGTAAAGGAACCATGACCAGGGAAGGACGTGAAGCCAATGGTTTTATTTTATAGGCAGAGTACATGGGGTAATTTGAAAAACATAACCTATAACCCCAAATATTATTCACCAGCCCCAATAACTATGTTTGAAATTCCCACTTTAGTCTTTGGGGTTATGGGAATTACAAGCATTGATAAGTGCAAATGTTAATTCAGAGCAGATAACTATTATCAGTCAGTATCTCTTGTTTGAATTAGTTGATCTGATCTCTAGAAAACAACAGGACATTGAGTGAATGGGACATATGACAGAGAAATCTATAGACGAGAGAATGATAAGACAGCTTACCAGGCACTGCTCCTGGTAGGGTGCCACAGAAGAAAACTGCAGATGTTTGGGGATATTAGGAAAAGCCAAAATGGGAAGGAAGAAAAAGGAGTGTTGAAGACAAACCTTATGACCCTTAGATTTTTTCCACTAGGGCTACCCTTTTAAATTGGTTCCTTAAATCCCTACTTTGTTTTTCTTTTCATTTAAATAATCCCTATAAGCTATACTACATCAAGAAATGATGTGTCATATCCTAAAATGTGCACTTTTCTCTTCATTAAAAACACACTCTGCATGTATTTTAAAGGCTCAATGTTGGGTATAGAACTGTGAAACTTCTATGCTCTAGTATAGATACAGAAGTAATGAGGGGCAGTAAACAGAGACAAAAAAAATTGGAATCAGGAAACCTGATTCAAGTTTTAACCCTGAGAACTGATAGATGTTTGACCATGGGTGCTTCAGTCATTTAGACTTTAAGTAGGAGACTATAAGATTATAAATTGGAGTCCATTTTTTGATCTTCGTTAACGTAGGAAGTTTTCATATAAAGAATTCCCGGAAGAGCTAAGTGGCACAGTGGATAGAGTGCTGGGCCTGGATTAGAAGACTCATCTTCCTGAGTTCAAATCCAACCTCAGACACTTACTAGCTATGTGACCCTGGGCAAATCACTTAACCTTGTTTGCCTCAGTTTCCTCATCTGTAAAATGAGCTGGAGAAGGAAATGGCAAGCCTCTCCAGTATCTTTTGCCAAGAAAACCCCAAATAGGGTCATAAAGAGTCGGACATGACTGAGAAATGACTGAATGACAACCATTCTCCTATCCCTGCACCAAATAAATGAATAAATACATTTTAAAATGCCACAGTGATGAATGATGTTGCATCTTGAGCCCACTAGGAGTACTTGAAGAAGAAAATTATAGAGAAAAGAGGGGGATAAATAGAATACTTGGAAGGACTCAGGGTGTTAAAAAGAGTCATATCTGTGAGGATTAACCTATTGCGAGGCCCTAGCTAACAGAAGTGATTTCATGTTTGATCACCCAATAGCTGATATAAGCCTTCTTCATTTAGGCAAAGTATGCAAGACTTTTCCTTATCACAGTCATTTTAGCAAACTTTCCTAATCACAATTTCCTTGTGCTCAGTAAAGGAGAGTTGCGGTCTCACTCCTCACTGACTGACTGTCTTCCAATTTCTCCTCCCACATGGGTCCTGTGAATCTTACCAGCAAAAGTAATCAGATATAATGACAGAGACCCAGAGATCTGGACTCTTGGTTAAGATATCTATCCCACAGTAGGGGCTTACCAGAACTCATTCTTACCCATAGTAGTGAATGACTTGGGGGCTACAGGCTTACATGTCTGTGAGTGATAAAATGCCGGACATGTGATCTATACATGTTTGCTTTTTTCTTGGCATTTCACCCATGATCTTCTCACAATTTCCTCCTCTGTAAAATGGGAATGATAATATTTGTACACTACGTACCTCACAGGGTTGTTGTGAGGAAAGAGTTTTTGTAAAATATAATATAGTATATAGATGTGAGCTTTTATTTGTTCAGCCATGTGATAAAAACCACTTTCTTAACCTGCAGATACATAAATACACAAAAGACCTTATGGCTTTTGTTCATTATTATATGCTTATAAGGGTGGCATGTTATGATAGAATACTGGTTTGGAATTTGGATTCTAGTTCTGGTCATTTGGGCCACCTGGGTGACTTAAGCATTTTTCCCTCAGTTGAGAAGTCAGAATTGTCTGCCTCACCTAAAACAATATGTGGTAGATGACTGTCTTTCACTTTTTGTATCTAGAAAGATGTTGATTATGTACCAATCTAGATATACAGGAGTAAGATTGAATTTCTATCACCAACTCCCTTTAGCTGACTGGAGAGGAATATGAAATCCAGGAATTGGTAGCTTAATTTCTAATTGTGCCAGATGTACTCCTTTCTCAGTGTGCAATCTTTCCTATCCTTTGCACACACACACACACACACGCACACACTCTAACAAGAATAACCCTTCATCTTAACCCTAGGAGAAAATAATGAGTCTTAATATCAATGCAGTCTGAGTATCAGAAAAGGATTAAGAAACAGTTATCCCTTCTTAGACCATAAATGGATAAAGAGACTCAGCTAGTTGAGAATGTTTATCAGTTTTTAGGCAAAGTGAAACAGGACCCATTTAAAAATTGATAGACCAGAGCAGGAGATGTTTGATAATAGCTAAGTTAAAGGAATATGGTAGAAAACTTTTAGACAGCTCTCTTGAAACATTCTGATTTTTGGAGAAAAATAGAAGGTGGAAGGATCGTTTTGATAGTGAAATTCAAGGTACATAGGGAAAAAGCAGAAAACAGTGAAAAATATGATCCACAAATTTGTTTTCCTTTGATAGTTTAATGTTTAAATAGCAATTTCCCATATTATGCTTTATCTCCTCATTGAGATAGTTAAGAAACAAAATTGTTGGAATGAAAATTTTACTGGAGCCAAAACAGGACATAAGAAATTATTCTCATGCCAACCGGAATGGTGTCTATCCTCTTAGAATCTTCTGTGAAATGGTTGAGCCCTTTTTGAAAGGACAAAAAAGACTATATCCACATGGGTAAAACAAAGATGATTGTCGAGGCCATTTGTTAACAGTTTTACAGTTTGGTTTATAAAATCATCCACAATCTGTCTCCAATTTATTTTGTAAAAATAATTTCATTGTATCTTTTATTTTTACATCATATCTATTTCCAAATATATGTTTCTATTTCCTTATCCAAAGAAGTATCCCTCAGAAAAGGACGAGGTATGAGCATTTATTAAATGTCTATCTGGGTCAGGCGTTGTACTAAATTCTTTCAAAAATGTCTCATTTAATGCTCATAACAACCCTATAAGATAGGTTCTATTATTATCCTCATTTTTACAGTTAAGGAAGCTGGTACAAACAAAGGTTAAGTGATTCATCCCATGTCACACATTTAGTAAGCATCTGAAACTTGGTTTGAAATTAGGTCTTTCTGACTGCATGTCAAGTGCTCTATCCAAGCTTCCCCCAATATAGATTAAAGAGGAAAAAAAAAACAGGAATAGTTCAACAAAACTCATCAATATATCACCTAAGTCTAATAGTATGTGCAGTATTTCATAATTACTCATCTCTGCAGTGAAGGGAGAGAAATACATTTTCTCAACTATTCTCTGGAGTCAAACATGGAATATTATAATAGTACAGAATTAGTTTCTTTATTTCTCTTTCCTTCCTTCCTTCTTTCTTTCCTTCTTTTCTTCCTTTCTTCTTTCTCTATTTTGTTTTTCTTTCCATTTTTAGTTCCATTGTCAGGTCATTTTGAAGTCATTTGCAAGCATTGATTAATCATTATCTACTACTACTAATAGCTAGCATAACTCTTTAAGGTTTGTAAAGCAGTTTACAAATATTACCTCATTTTATCCTCACAACAAACCTGGGAGGTAGGCACTATTATCAACTCCATTTAGCAGATGAAGAAATAGAGGCAGACAAAGGTTAAGTGACTAGTCCAGGGTCAGGGTCACATAGCTACTAAGTATCTGAGGATGGATTTGACCTCAGGTCTTTCTATTTCTAGGTCCAGTCCTTTATCCAGTATACTACCTAGCTTCCCTTTGTGCCAGGCACTGTGCTGTGTGCTAAGGATGTAAAGGAAAAATAAAAAGAAACACACAAACAAGCAAACAAACAAACAAAAACAGTCCCTGATCTCAAAGAGCCCACAGTCTAATAAAGGAGATAATATGTGAACCACTATGTAAAAACAAGATATATATAGGAGAAATTAGAGATAATTTCAGATGAAGGGTACCAAGATAAAAGGGAATCAGAAGAGTCTTCTTGTAGAAAATGAGACTTTAGTTGGGAAGGAAGCAGTGAGGAAAGCCAGGATGAGAGATGAGAAGGGAAAGTTCCAGGCATGAGGAAGAGTCCATGTAAATGGGTATATTGTTCCTAGCTTTGCTTCCTTCACTTGTCTTCTCACTCACTTTACTCATATAAAGCTTTCTGTGTTTCTTTGAATACTTTGAATTTGTCATTTCTTATAGAACTGTAATATTTGGTGTATTCATGTCCTCCATTTTCCTTAGTCATTTCTCAATTGATGGCCATTTACTTTGTCTTCACTTCTTTGCTGACAAAAAAACAAAAACAAACAACAACAACAACAAAAAAAACCAACAACTAAACAGAGCTATTTTGAATATTTGGCTATAAGGGGGATCTTTCCTTAAGCCTTTTACTTCTTTGAGAAAGATACCTAGTAGTGGAATTGATTCTAGTGGTTGCTCTCCAGATTTCCTTGCCTTTTCATATGCAAATGAGCCACCCCAAAGCCTTTTATTTTTTACAAGTAGGAAGTGGTCCATTGAAATCTGAAAGGAGCTCTCCCTCTACGAGGTACAAATGCATTTTAATGAAGTACTCTCAAATCTCTTTGTATCTTAAGACCCACAAATTTGCCAAAATCTGTAAACCAGGCAAGAGATCCATTTTATGACTTTTCTTTTGTTTTTCTTTTAAGTTCTATGGTATAATCAGAGGGATTCAGTGTGAACACGAATTCTATTATATTATATAAAAATGTTGTGTTTGTCAGAAAATTCTCATCTATTCTCACTGAGGAGCTTTTTAGAATCAGAGGTTTAAATATTTTCTGACACCCAGCCTGGATAATTCATTGGTGACAGTGAAAATACTAAATGTCCTACAAATGGAGCCAATTGCAGCTGTCATCTACTGTCACTTTGGTTTATTTTCTGAAATAAAGACAATTACTTGTGACCACTCCTCTCCTGATCTGTGCCACCTCCACAACCAGAACTCTGGAAGTTTGAACTTGATTATTATCATGTTCCAATAATGCTGCCCTAAAATCAGCTACAATACAAGATCTTTCATAATGTGCTAGATGCAAAAAAACAAACTAAGTTCTCACCTGTCAATCTCCCTTTAAATATTGAACCTAAGGCTAAGATATGTAACTGTGTCTGTCAAAGGTTATGATCTGGTTAAGTGAAAAAGAGGCTAGATTTGGAATCAAAAAGCCTGAGTTCCCATAATAGCTCTGTGTTACCTCTGGCAGGTGGTTTAACCTCTAGAGATTCACTTCTTTATATGTAAATTGTAAGAGTTGGAGTAGGTGGCCTCTAAGTTACCTTCCAGTTCTTGATCTATGACCTCATTATTGTTATCTTTTTAATATAGGAGAAGAAATTATTAATGGACAGCAAAAATGAAAGATACCGCCATTTAAGTGGGAAATGGACGAAGCAAAAGATGAATTTAATAAAATCATGGCCTACTGTGTTTTTTTTTTTTGTTGTTGTTGTTGTTGTTTTGTTTGTTTGATTTTTGCAATTTGGAGGCACATAGACTTTGAGTTTCTTTTCTCCACTCAGATATTCATCCGCATGCCATATGATACTAGTATTTGCTACCGGCTTTCTTGGCATAGATCTTATTTCTACTGGATGTTCTTTCTCAGGGCCAGACTCCAACATCACAGATGTATAAAAAGGTAGAAAGAAAAGAAAATGGGAAGATCTGAGATCCAATTTATCCACAAATCCTTATGGGTCCTCTTTATTTCACTAAAACTTCACTTAGGTCCCAAGAAGCCTCAAAGCCACACTGGCAGAACAAATCTAAAAACCCATAACAGGGCTTTTAAGGACTTTATTTCTGGGAGAGAGTCTTATAAAAGTAAGAGGAAACAAAAAGTTCCTAAAGTTTTATATATTTATTTAGCATAAGTTAAAATTCAATTTGCCTTGCAATGAAAGTAGATGTCTCATAAAAGCAATAGAGCCTGATGTCATACATGTGTTCTTTTAAAAATATTTATTTTTAATTTTCAACATTCACTTCCACAAGATTTTGAGTTCCAAATTTTCTCCACACCTCTCCCCTCCCCCCACTCCAAGATGGTGTGCATTCTGAATACCTCTTCCCCAATCTGCCCTTCTTTCTATCACCATCCATCCCTTCTCTTATCCCCTTTCCCTTTTATTTTCCTGTAAGATAAGATAGATTTCTATACCCCATTGCCTCATATATATGTTCTTAAATCTAATCATGTGTACTGTAGAAATCTCTCCAACTATTGAAAGTTAAGCTGACTCAGTGACCCATAGTTCTCAGATTTGCTTGTCAATCAATGTTGGGGTGATGTTACCAAGTCTGCAACTTTGTATTACCTGCTATTTGTTATGTGCCAAGTCTCCCGCTACCTGTTTGTACCTGACAAATTGTCAAGTACTTGCTACTTGGGGAGGAACTGAGATGCAATGGCCCATCTTCTTTTACTGACATGGACCTATCAAAATTGTCTTTATCTCATTAAAAAAGTTGTCAATAAAAGCTGGCTCCCTATTGAAGCCATTGCTGATCTCCGGTGAACAGCCTGCCAATGTGTTGCTACCTTGGCATAGTTTAATAAATTCCTATTAATTTTCTTTGTCCTTAGTTTTATCTCCTTAACCTTTATGAAAACCTGAACAGGGAATTTTCCTTTTAACACATCTCTATATAGAATTATTTGGAAATCACATGCTTGTATAGAAACCAAAATTATTGTCATTTAATTTAGTTTTGAATATAACCATTTTTTTCCATTTTCTCATATTCCCAAAGAATAGGAGTTTAATCACTCCAGTACTCCAATTTCCTCCATATTTACATAGTATAGTTTACATTGTTTTATCTTGCACTTGTTCATATTTTGCTTTGTATTCTATATGTCTGGCTATCTCTCTTTCTTGTGTGTGTGTGTGTTTGTTATGTCTGTGTGTGCGTTTTCTCCCTAACTAAATTAAGTTTTTGGAAGGCAAAAACGGCTTCTTCTATTTCTTCAGCTTAGGTACATTCTGTTTTTAGATGAACCATCATTCAAAAATTCATATTTACAAAGTAGATAAATTGGGGCAGGAGACAGCAAAATAGCCCTCTCTTCCAAAAAGTGATTGTGTGTTTAATTAATTAATTAATTAAGTGATTGTGGAGAACAGAATCAGGCTCTGGAGTTTTATGCATTAAAATGTAAATACAGACAGTGAAACTGATGATAATGGAAGCAGTCAGTTCCATTGACTCTAAAAGATAGACAAGATTTTGAAAGGTTGAGATGTAGTGCAGAAGCATTGCAGAAGAAGAAAATTACATGACTGTGGGAAAGCCTGGGGTTATTCATGGAATAGCATGTAGTCTAATTTGTTGAGGGAAGTAGGGTACCAGGAGGGGAATAGCTGAGGCAGTTAGATAGCCCAGTGGATAAAGCACTGGGCCTGGAGTAAGGAAGATCTGAGTTCAAATCCACCCTCAAACACTTACTATCTGTGTGACCCTGGGTAAGACACTTAAGCTTTATTTTCCTTAACCCACTGGAGAAAGAAATGGAAAAAAATATATACATTCCAGTATCTTCGCCAAGAGAATCCCATGGACAGTATTGGTGCACTATGGTCCACAGGATCAGACAGGACTGAACAACAAGGGGAATAATAGGAGTTGAGGCTAGAAAGGATGGTCAGATATGGTACAGGACTTTAAATATCTCCAGGGGTGGGGAACCTGTGGCCTCGAAGCCACATGTGGCCCTCTAGCTCCTCAAATGTGGCCCTTTGACTAACTCCAAACTTCACAGAACAAATCCCCTTAATGAAAGGATTTGTTCTGTAAAACTTGGACTCAATCAAAAGGCAGTACCCAAGGACCTAGAAGGTCACAGGTTCCCCACCCCGGGACTAAGAGGTTTGGACTTTTTTGGGTAGGTAACAGAATCATTGATGAATTTTGAGCAAGAGAACTAAATGATCAGAATTAACACTGAAGATTGTGTAGAATAATGGTTTAAGTATTAGACTAATAGAAAAACCTGGGTTCATATCTGGGCTTTGAAAGTTACTACCTTTGTTATTTTGGACAAGTCACTTTACATTTCTAAGTCTTAGTTTTATCAATAAAATAAGAGATTTGGACTAAATTATTCACAATGTCCCCCTGAGCGCTGAATCGCTGTTCTTATTCTTAAGGAATATTAGTCTAGTAGTAGTAAATATAATAGATTGGAGTGAGGGGAGGCTATAGGTATGTAGACTGGTTAGGAGGCTATTTTCATAGTTCGTGCACAAGGTAACAAGGTAAATCAGCGTAGTGGCACAGGAGATATAAAGGGAGAGACCAACACAAACAGCATTGACAATATAAAGTTGCGATAGCTTAGAAACTGATTAAAGGGGAGGAAGAAGTAAAATCTGAATTCAAGGTTTCAAACCCAGGTTACTTACTGAGAGTAGAAAAGAAGAGGTAGTCTGGAATAAAAGAGGTAAGTTCAGTTGCGTTTGCGTGTGTGTCTGTGTGTGTGTGTGTTGTGAGAGAAATGATTATTTCTCCCTTGTATTATTAACACATTATTGAAGGAGAACCAAGGGTTTGTTTTTTGTTTTTTTTTGTTTTTGGTTTTTTCACATTTTCTCCTTTCTCATCCTGAAATCAACCAGTGTGGGAAATCTTAGACAAAGACTTAGCCAGGCTAAGATCTAATCACACAGCAAAATAAATTCTCAGTTTGGGCTAATGTGAGGATTTCTGATCATTGCGTTTACTCGGACAAGTCTGGGAAAATGTTATTGTAGATTGTCCCTTTTGTCAGACAGGTAATATAGAAATTGACAAGTCTCTTTGACCAAGACTTGGGTCATCCAAGCCAGGCACCCTCAAGACTCTCATTGAAAATTAGCCCACCTCTCATTTTAGTATTAATTCTCTCATTAATTATTAACCAATAAGAGTTGATTGCCACCTTCAGCAATACCCACTCTTCCAAGGGCGTATAAACTGTGAGCCCACAAGCATAAGGGGTCTTTGGCATCCAAGAGTGACACTGACCTCTTTTTTATTAAGAAACATGCTAGCCTTATTAGTAAAATGATTAAGGAGGACCTCAGTTCAAACCTGGATTCAGACACATAAAACTCACTAGCTATATGACTCTGAACAAGTCACTTAACCCCAACTGCCTCACCAAAACAACAAAACAAAACCCAACAAAACAAACAAACAAAAAAAAATAGTGATTTGGGGCAGCTAGGTGGCACAGTGGGTAGAGCTCTGGCCTTGGAGTCAGAAAGACCTGAGTTCAAATCCAGCCTCAGACACTTGACACTTACTAGCTGTGTGACCCTGGGTAAGTCACTTAACCTCAATTGCCTCACCAAAAAGCAAAATAAAATAAAATGATTAAATTACCCAGAAACTACGTCTCTGGAATTTTTTAAACATCACAGTTTTTTTTTTCAATGTCCAAATATAAGTTTCACAACATGAAAACTTGTAAATGCATACCTTTGGGTGGCTAGGTGAATTGTCAAGGATACATTTGCCATTCTTACAAAATGAACCACTGAAATGACAGGAAGAATCGACATCAAATGAAATCAAAAGTGATATCAATACTCCCCAAAGCAGGGGCGTGCAATGTATGCCAGGCACAGATTATATGCTTAAGTGCTTAATAGATAAATGAATCTATAAATGAATTAATTTGGGCAAGAAGAAAAATTCTCATTTTATTTATTCTTTGTGTACTACCAAGTATTAAGGTTGGGATACTATTTGGTACCTACGGAAATTCTGACATGTTGTTCTTATTAATTATCAGGTTCCATTGTTTTGAAAGATTATTTAATCTTTTTCTAAGAGTCTTCCATTTGGCCTAGCTGTCCCAAATCACAAAATCATCTAAGGTTCATTAAGCATATGAGGTATGATGCATTTAAACTCTGAAGGAGAAGGGGACAGGTCAGTGAATCAGGCCTCATGCCTTTAACATGATCCAGGAATTAATTCTCTGCCAAGAGAAAATGAGACCTAGAGAAAAAAACGACAATAACACTAACAACAGCAACAACCTGGGCATAAGAAAGGGGATGGGAGGAAAGATGGGACAGTTCATATTCCTGAAACTGAATTAAACTCCCAGAATGAGTGATGAAAGAGACTGGACTAAGCCACAGAAGACTGATTTCTAGTATGTGCCATAGAGTTGTTGGGAGGCAAAATGAGATAGTGTACATGATAATGTATCATTTTAAAGTATATTCATTCTAATTCTTCATTTTGCCTACTTTCTTCCCTGTCTCCTCTGAACTTTTCCGTTGAACAATTGTCTGACTTGTGTTCAAAAAACAATTTTAGTTCTTAATCTTTATAATCTACCCCTGGGTATTCTCAGAGCTCTACTTCCTCAAACATAAAATAAATTGGGTAAACTTGTGGTGAGAAAATTGCTTTTAACCTCTCCCATTATCCTGCTCTTTTCTATACAAATTATAAGGGACTGGACTAGATAAAGATGACTGAACAAGATGCTAACCTTTTTTTCACTTTTCCCGGCAATAAATTTAGAGCCTGTTTTCTTTCTGGTTTCTCTGGGGAAAAAAATAATATATTTTTAAAGATGTATAGATATTTTTAAAGGCAAACAAACTTAAAATTAAAATTTCAGATAAAAATAGATTGCTCTCTTTTCATTTGGACTGACAGATTAGTCAATCTGGAGTAATTAACCTTCCCAGAAACTTATGGAATGTGTCTAGCTAAGCAAAGAAAAGTGAAGAATTCGATAATTAGCCAATTAACTCAATTACTTTAGACAATTGATGTGAATGATCCAGGAAAGAGGATTGGGTGTGCATATTTTGGGGTGTTTCTTTTGCTTTTAAATTCTGGATCCAATTGTTTCGTTGTTTTTATTCAGTGGATTTTTTTTTTCAAATCATCTCTTTAGCTAACTTGTATAGACCTAGTTTTAGAAGAAACAACAGAAACATTTGGTACCTATTAACATGTCCTAACCATTTGAAATGGCAGTGCCCCTGCAGATGTCATGTTGTTAGTCTAATAACTTCCTGTACTTACCCTTTTTTCTTTATCAATCTCATGGCTAATTTAAACTAGCTCGATCATTGAAAAATTCAGTAATGTTGAATTTTTCATATGTAGAAGGATGATTCTAAGAAATCACAATTAAAAAAAATCCCTACACTTCCACCCTCTGTCTTCTCGCTCTAGCCAAATGAAACTAAGTATATTTATATTTTTTGCCATCAATGATAGTAAAATATAGTATAATATATAATAATAATAATAATAGTTTTGAACATCTCTGCTTTATTAAGATATTCTCTGCTAAACAGATGATATCTTCATAAACAGGGATAATTCCTATTGGTAAATGGATATAGACTGGCATGTTGGTTATAAATAAAATCATTGAGGATTTGATTATAGAAATGGTGTTACAGTCCACCCATACTCTACTAACTACAAGAACAGGTAAGTAGCCCAGTGGATAGAGTGTAGGGCCTGAAGTTAGGATGACTCATCTTCATGAGTTCAAATCTGGCCTCAGATACTTACCAGTTATGTGACCCTGCGCAGGTCACTTAATCCTATTTACCTCAGTTCCTCATCTTTAAAAAATGAGGTGGAGAAGGAAATGGCAAACTACTCCAGTATTTTTGTCAAGAAAACTCCAAATGAGGTCATGACTGAACAACAAATGAACATATATCATATATTGCTACATACAGATGTGTATCTGCATCATAGAAACTTAAGAGTTGGAAGCAGCCTCAGCGATCACTTAATTAAACTCATACATGAAAGGATTCCCACTATAAAATATATCCCAAACCTTATTACCTTGAATGAGTGAAGACCACCAAAGAAGAAGAACCCCACCACCTCTTGAGGTAACCCACATGAGAGAGTCTCACTGCAGATGTTCCAAGACAGTCTGAATGTAATATTCTTCCTAAGTAAATACTTTGTATAATCTTGACTAGACAGAATCAAAGGATTAGGACAGAATCAAATGAAGGAGGTACAGTAGCGGGAGTACAGAGAATAGAATAATAAATCTCTACAACTGTTTATGAAAGATAAAATATTAAAATCTAGTAAGTTCTGTGGTAAACTCCAGACTTTTCAGAAAAGTTACACTATAAATGGATAATGAAAGAATGATAAAAAAAAAAAATACATGAACAACTAGCACAAACCACTCATTGATCTGCCTAGAGAAAGGTGCTTTCCCAGAGACCTCCAGGGTCTTAACGTTTAAGTACCCAGAGCCATTTGCACTAATGCTAAACTTCTGGAAACATAGTAACAAAATATCAAGCCCAGAATCTAGTGGGACTAGACTCTTCATCTCACAATCTATACCCCTCTTTTCCTTTTGTTTTTGCTCCTAGAATAAAAGGCAGCAGACAGGATGTCAGGCATGTCTTCTCATCCAGGGAGAAAGCGCTTTTGTAGAAATCAAAACCATATGTTGGACTTCATTCTGCAGAACATGTAACAAGGGGCTAAGGGTGACCTAGTCTGAGACTCAACAATAGAACTCAAATAAGATAAACAATAGGATATTTAGTGATGATGAGACCCATCCCATAATCATTACTCTCAAGCAACCAAGACCAAAGACGGTGGTTAACCAATTAACAATTCTCTTGTAGATTTGGGTCCTTTATTCCCATTGTGGTACTGAATAGAAACATAAGTAAGTAAAACTCCTTGTTATATACTACCTGAAGCATCTATAGATATAAAAGTGTGGAGGACCCTCTTGAGAGATGTCTGAAGCTTATATATGGGGGGGGCTCAAGCAGTAGTGTTTTGGTAAATGTTTAATAACCTGGCTGCAAGACACATTTTAAGTTTAATCTGCATAAGTATCATTTTCTCCATCACTTCCTTAAGTCTAGAATAGGGGTGAGTCCTGCCCAAAAGTTAAATCAGGCCTGTCACCTATTTTTGTGTGGCTAAGAAGCTCAGAATGGTATTTCCAAGAATGGCCCTGGTCTACACAATCAAAAAAAAAAAAACAACAACAAATCAAGTCTTCAATCATAACATTTGCTGATTTAGCAGGTTTGAATGATCGCACAAAATTTAACAATCAGCTCTCCCAAGCCATTTCAATCTTGCTACAGGAAACCCATGATTTAAAGTACAGTAGGTGCAATTAGCTGCAGTGAGATTGTCAACTAGCTAAGTTGAAAATTTCCCTCATCACAATTCCAACTCCATAACCTAAGAGGAGTTTGCAGAAAATGTGCATTTCCAGAGAAGATGAGTAGTTGCAAAATTATCTATAGGGGAAGATTAGAAAATTTTAAATGACGGGGAATACAAAGTCATATCAAAGAAGTAAGTACTATAACAATGATGCAGAAAGAGATGCCATACTTAGCCACAAAGCCACATACTTAGCTACATAACCACAAAGCTGAGTGATAGAGGCATATTTGTCTTAACATTGGAAGGTGTGTCTAGGATAAGTGAGCTTAATCAAATTAGTAAAGGAGGTAAATTTCTGTGACCCTCTTAAAAATATAATGGATCACATGGTTGACACTGATGGCAAACAAGGACAGGTTATTCCTGCAAGCAAAAGGTCAGCCCAAGAATTTCCTCCATCTTTGGAAAACCAGTATGTCTATCACATGACCTGATCAAGGGATAGAACCTGAAGTAAATAAATAACGATTGACTGGTGGTTCAACAAATCAGAAACTCTATGCTAAGTGGAAATTTCACTTCCAGGGAAATCAGGCACAAGGTCACCTTGAAAGGGGGCAATGCAAATATTAGCAATGCCCATTCCCTCCCCCATCCTCCCAAACAAACACAGAATTTCAGACCCCAGAAGGAGAATGATTTAAGGATACCAGAGGCATCAGTGGTCTGATCCTCTGTGAAATTGGATAAAGATAAAGATTAGACAGATGAAGGTAATTGATGGGTCACAGGCTCTCAATCACAATTCTAGTACTGTACTTTTTCAAGGCACGTGTAGCTGGCTATCTGAGGAATATAAAGGGGGTTTCTCTCCCATATTCCCAGAGACATGATGACAAAGAGGTGGTGTTTTGGGAAAGGACAGGGGTTCTGAGCTCAAGAGATTTGAGGAAGCAACAGAAACTTTAGGAGTGAGTGTAGCTCAAAGATAGAAGATAACCATAGCCACTATAAGAATAAATACAGGGACAGCTAGGTGGTGCAGTGGATAGAGCACTGGCCCTGGAGTCAGGAGGACTTGAGTTCAAATCTAGCTTCAGATACATGATACTCACTAGCTGTGTGACCCTGGGCAAGTCACTTAACCCCAATTGCCTCACCAAAAATTTAAAATAAAATAAAATAAAAACAAGCAGCCCATGGGACTAAAAGGGATCTTGTTCCTCCATCAGATGGCCTAATGAGAGCTCTGGGAACAATTCATCTTACTCACCAAGCAATCCACCAACTGTTGAACTTGACCATTGCTGCCCTGTACCAAAGGGCACTAGACAGAGACACTTGTGACTTTTCAGGAACAGTGGCAAGTCTGTATTATTGTGCTTGAATCCCATATGCCTGCTGCAGCACTAGGTAACTGTGTAAGTGGGCTCAAGGGTTGATTTTGATTCTTGACTTTGATGTAGACGAATTTTCTGAGCTAAAGGAAGTGGTACAAGTAATCTGCAACATGTGGGAGGGACCTCTTGAATTTTTGAATGAAAGGCCTTAATATATTTTACAAAGGCTGTACAGTAAGTGCAGTGTCATCCCCTAATTCTAAATCAAGTGAGACTAAGGGCAATTGGACTTCAAAAGACAGCATTTTTTTCTTAATATATATTTAGTTTTACCCCTAATTGCATATTAACACATTCTTAACATTTTTTTTTAAAGTTTTGAGTTTAAAATTCTATCCTTCTCTGTCTCCCTACCCTCTCCCCTCCCAAAGATGGTAAGCAACCAGATATAAATATGTTATACATGTGCAATCCTATAAAACATTTCCATATTAGATATTTGGTACAAGGAGACTTGAGTAAAAGAAAAAAAGAATGAAAGAAAGTGAAAAATAGCATGCTTTAGTCTGTATTCAAACAATATCAGTTCTTTCTCTGGAGATGGATAGTGTGCTTCATCACTAGTCCTTTGGGATTGTCATGGATCATTGTATTACTGAGAATAGTTAAGTCATTCATAGTTCTTCATCTAACAATATTGCTTTTACTGTATATAACATTCTCCTGGTTCTGTTCACTTCACTTTGGATGTTCATGTAAGTAATGGACAGCATTTTGCGGTGGCTCAAGAGGATCTCATGAGGGAATAAAGTCTTTCTTTCTACACTCTTGGATCACTACATTCACAAGAATTAGGAGGAAAGGTGTTGTTGGCCTTTTAAAATGTGTGTGTGTGTGTGTGTGTGTGTATGTGTGTGTGTGTGCTTGTAAATTCCAAGAAAAAAATCAGTGTCATTTTTTTCTGCCCAAGTTAGCATAAGGAGAGTGACAGAGGTCTGTTGACACTGAGTAGGGGAGCCTGTCAAGGAGGGCTAGAAATTGGACCTCAAGTCTTTGTATATCTGTTCTGGTTTTTACTTAATTGTGCATGGGCTTGAAAAATAAGTATCATAATACAGTAAGTGCATCCAACTATTCACTTTCATTTCAACCTACATCTTTTGAGGTATAATTTTGAGTTATGATAATCATTAAAACTGAACTTAGAACCAAACCTTTCAATCATTCTATCTAGTGTTAAATCATACTTTTAAAACTAGTTAAGTATAGCTATATTACTTTCAAAAACATGTAAATAATAATAATACTTAGTGAAAGGAAAATTTTATAATATTAACAAATATATTTTCAAAATATTTTTTCCTGAAAGCTTTTTTAAAAATTTATACTTTTTTCTATTTTATAATTTATATATTGATAGTGTCTACAATACCACATATACACTTATACATGTATATAATTTGTAAATAAGTAAATATTTATGCAAAAATAAGCAAATATATGCATAAATGTTGAATATGGATTCTCAATATTTTATTGATGATGCATAGTCAAAATAGCTTAGAGATTGTTATTCTAATTTGCTGAATGTCCAGTTTTCCTCATAAAATTATCTTAATTTGCAAGATAAGTTATTATTTAGCATATCATATTCCCAGATTATCTCTTCTTTTTTTATAGATCCTACAAAGTCTTATGTCATGCTGACTACAGTTCCTTTTTATTTTTTTCTTTTCTTTTTCTTTTTCTTTTCTTTTATTTCTTTTTTATTTTCTTTCTTTCTCTTTTTTTCTTTCATCCTTTTTCTTGGTTCTGGATATATGTAGTATGTTTTTTTTTCTTTTTAAATAGGAGCTTTGGATTTTGAATTTGACATTTCTTAGTGTTTTCAGCTTGGGGTTTCTATAAAGAGGTGACTAGAGAGATTCTGTATATTTTCACTTTGCCTTTAAATTCTAATAGTTCTGGAAAGTTTTGTTTTATACTTTCTTGATATTTGACATCCAGATATTTTTGTGTGTTCACAGTTTTCAAGGAATATGATGATTCTTAAATAATATTTCTTTAAAATATTTTACTGGTCATTTTTTTTACAGTAGATGAACACCTTACATGTGCTGATTTTTCAGACTTCTGACTTTGTTCTAATATTTCTTATTTTCTTATTGAATCAATTGGTTTGTTTGGTTTCAGTTAATTTTTTGATGGTGCCCACTACAGAATCCTCACTTTGTTTTTCACTTTTCATTTATCTTTACACTTATCTAATTGACTAAGGGTGATATGAATAATCACAATTTTGATTGACTTTCAACACTTTACAGATATCATGAGTGATCTTCCCTGTAAAATGAGTTAATTAGTCACTGTTTAGAAAATAAAGGGATTAAAAAGAATTGAATAAAATGCTTCAAAAGTTTCTTGCCGATAATAGCAGAAAGCCTTGGTATAGGAATAAACATCTGTAAAACCCTTTAAATAGGTAAACAAACATATATATTGTATATATATATGCATATATATGTATATTATATATGTGTGTGTATATGTATATATGTGTGTGTATGTATATGTATATCATATTATATATTGCATTATACTATAATGCATATTATACACATGTATACACATATATAGCTATATTAAATTAAAAACATTTAGGTATTTATAAAAAATAAGATAAAAATTGTAAAAGTTCTCATGGTACAAAATTTATTGTGCTCATAGCTTCTCTATGTTTTTTCCACATTGGGGACTCTATAAATATGTTAATTACTGAAATACCATTAATTCACAATGGAAAAAGATTGAAGTAAAACATTTTTTTCCTGTTTCAAACATCACCTCTTCCTTACCCCTTTGCCTAACCCACATCCTCTTTGCTTGCATGGGCCATGCTTTATTGCACATGATCAACATGTGGGCCTAAAGCATTGGCTATAACCATGAGGCCTAGATATTCAGGGTATAAAAGATATCCTGCCAGGATCCAAATATATTTCTCGGTTTTTGGGTCTGGATCTTGAAAGATAGCAATATTTTAATGAATTTATTAGAAGAACAAATTGGTCTTTAAGGAGGGAAATTAAAAAAAAAAAAGGTCCAGCCTGTGATATGAGGACACATTATAAATCTAAGGTGATGTGCTCATTTCATGAAGCAAGTTACAGTAGCCAACTCTGAGAGGTCTAAAAGACAGGTATTACATTTTTGTACTCCATCTGTGTGGATTCAAGGATATCGAATTTATAGTCAATCAGTCAGATTATTTTACAAATAGAGAAGGAAGAATATTGTTGTAAGAACATAAAAAAAAATTTGTGAAGTCAAGATCTCAAAATCACAAACTGATTTTTAATAAAGATGTAAGGACAAACCTTTTCCAACTCTATTCCTGGTTAAAAGTCAGAAATGCTTTTTGCAACAGACTAGATATGTATCACATTTGCCAATATAAACATTTTTACCAGGATCAAAGAAATAAAAAATTACAAAAGATAATGATGGAGAAAAAAACATAATTAATCATAGCATGAATATGAAAAGGATAGACTCATCCATAAAAAAGAGAAAGGTACAGAATGGAATAGAAAAAAAAATACATAGGTAAACTATATCATACTTAAAGACAATGTAGAAAATGCATGCAGTAATATAAAAAGCACGTATTATGTTAATATTATTGCATTTTAAGAAAATGTGAATGCAATGGATTCAAATAAAACTAGAACAATTCATACGAACTTATGCAAAGTAAAGTAAGCAGAACCAAAGGAACAATTTATACAATTATACAATGACTACAATAATGTAAAGCTAGGTTTTTAATTTTTTTTTAATTTCTGGTTACTTACCTCACTGGTAATCTGGTGAAACCTAATGGACCCTTTCACAAAATAGTCTTTTCAAATACATAAAATTAAATACATATGATTACAAAGGAAACAATTACATTTAAATACAGGTATTGATCAAAAACAAACAAACAAGTTTACAAACCCCAGGCTAATAATATTTGATATGAAGGAAAGCAGCTTTGAAAAGCATTAAAACTTTGATCAATGAAATGACCAATTAGAAATTCAAAAGAATGGTGATGAAGCGTTCTTCTCCCTTCTTGGTAGAGAGATAATGGAATGTAGGTAGAGAATAAGACATAAATATTCAGTCATGGTCAATTCACCAGATTATTTTACTTGGTTAAACTAATTTGTTATAAGTCACAATACCTTCATGAGTGAGATCACCTCAGGTATTTAGGAGGGGGCATATGGTAGTTCTACAAAGGATTAGCCTTGACATCAGGGAAGCTATCAAAGCACCATATCAGTTTATGCTGAATAATTCATCTCAAGAAAATGGGAAAAGAATAACTCACTAATCAACCTAGTTGAATCTGCTATCAGAAATATGAATTGGACAAATCCTATAGCCTAATTCTGCCATGAGAACTTTGAATGGGCAACAATTGGTAATAGATCAATCCTCTACTTAGCCCCTTTTAAAGAATAAAGATCTTTCATCTAGAATGGGCTAAGAGAAGAATAGGTGACGAAAGACACAATAACATACCCACTAGTATATTCATTAAGGGTCAGGGAACAGTTATTTTATCTAAATCCACAAAACTAAAAAAAAAAACTGTTGAAGAAATGATGTGCTAATTATAAAACCGATATGGTCATATGTAAAAAAACTACCATAGAACCTTCAAGAGGTTTTGGACAGGTCAAATCTCAAAATGGTTGAGCAAAGCCAAACTGTTTTATAATCTTGGGGAAATAAAATAAAACACCAAAAAGAAAAAAAAATCAAACAATAGGAAGCACCATTCTTCTCATAAGACAATTGATCACCTGACTCTAATCACTTACACTTTAATAAATGTTATTGACTGACACAATATTAGGAAGGAAATAGATAGGGAAAGCATAGATAACAAATTTATACAACTATTCATGAAATTAATGCATATATTCAAAGGTAGATTACTGAGACCCAGCAATCTCTGAGGAAGCTTCCAGATTATTCTGAGATAGCTAGAATATTAATAGAAAATGGATTATATAAACTTACATAAGCCAAGTATCATTAGTTTTTCATTGTTTTGACTAGAGGTAGGGTAGCTTTCCCAGAGTCCACTAGGGTTATAATGCTAAACTATTCAGAACCGTTTATACTAATGCTAAGTTTCTGGAAAAATAATAAAGTAGAGGCACAAGAACTCTAGTGTGCCTAGACACAAGATATCACATTAGGCTCTCTACAATTCAGCAAAAAGCTAAATTGTATACTATTTAAACATAATGTGAATACTGTGAATTCTCCTTTCAAAACAAGAATTACTACAGAGACTTATTTATCATAAAAAGTTGATATACTGGAGATATTGACACCTAAATGATGGTCTAATAGGATAATGGAGGTGATGGGACTCAAAGTAAAGGGGATTTGGGCTGTGATGTTCAGTTTTGGTCAGCACAGATTTATAGCACCTCAAAATCAAAGGGCTTCTTTTTGCTTTTGACATTATGAATTCTGTATCCTCATCACGAGTGAGAATCACAGAAATGACTTGACTGCTGTTTGTATGGAATGCTTGTCTTTTAAACCCAAAACATTTATGTTTCTGTTTTCCATTTCCAGGCAACTTCCTTGAATTTGGCAGACAGCCAGTGCAATAGGAATTGTTATCCAAGTTTCTGACAAAGCACAACACAATTACCAATGTATGAAGGCAAAAGATCTTAGTATCAAATGCTCTCAAGATAAAAAAAAAAGATTAAATAGAAACTGCCATTTTTTTCAAAGCTAGTCAAAGATCTCTTCAAAGATCTTGCCTAGACAATTTTTTTCTTTCCTTCCTTCCTTCCTTTCTTTTTTCTTTTTCTTTCTTTCCTTCCTTTGTTTTTATCATTCACCAATGGCTGTTGTGTATGAGTACGTGTTTGTGTGTTTCTATGTGTGTCTTTTTGGCACTGATTCCAATAGACAATGATCACAGATTTAGTTAATGAACCATATCTAAAATCACCTGCCATAGAAACACTGATACATAGTCAGAAGAGGTGTGAATTGGTCCAATAATTCTGAAAAATAATTTGAAATTATGCAGTAACAAAGAAATTTGTAAGAATAAGGAATCCAACCCAGTGCTTTAGAGGCTTAAAATCTATAGGGAACTCAAAGATATTGAATAAGGAATAAGTAACTATAGGAATCAAAAGCCAAAGAACAGAATTGCAGAACATGCAAGGAGGAAATTGATAAAGAGAACAAATTGAACAATTTTCTTAGTAAACAGTCATAAATAACAAAAACAAACAAAATAAAGTTCAAGAAAATGGATTTTTATTTTTTTGGTAAGGCACTCGAGGTTAAGTGACTTGCCCATGGCCACATAGCTCTAGTAAGTGTCAAGTGTCTGAGTTCAGATTTGAACTCAGGTCTTGATTCCAAGGCCAGCGTTCTACCCATTGCGCCACCTAGCTGCTCCATGGATGGATTTTTAGTTGATCAGTTAACTGAAAACAGAAAAAAAGGGCAAAATTACAGGAAATTGACATTTAAATAAATAAAAGGGAATTTAATAATTTTATTAAAACTCCAAA
Organism: Vombatus ursinus; assembly: GCF_900497805.2. Classification (NCBI taxonomy): domain Eukaryota; kingdom Metazoa; phylum Chordata; class Mammalia; order Diprotodontia; family Vombatidae; genus Vombatus; species Vombatus ursinus. The sequence continues at coordinate 21,575,779 of NW_020954579.1, forward strand.
GCTTAGGAATCATTTTAAGCAAATCTAACCATAGGAACACTGCAGTGACAAAAAACTATATTGTTGTGTTTGTGTATGTGTGTGTGAGTGTGTGTATATACACACATGCAAATACATGACAGAAACTAAAGACAAAAGGAAAAGGAAAATCTAATTACATAACTGTAGACTGAAAGGACCAATAAAATTAGAATTAGAAAAAAAATAGAAGAATGAATAAGAAAACAAAACCCCACAATCTTTTTTCTTACAAGGAGCATATTTGAAAGAAATACATAGAATCAAAATGTGAGATTAAAAATAAAATTCAATATGCATTGAGTAAATACAAAAATCAGGAGATGAATTAATGCTATCAGAGATGTTTTTTTAAATTCCAAATAATAACAGTGATAATCAAGTAAATTACATTATGCCAAAAGGGACTATATATATTGAACCAATATCAATATAAAACATATACATGAAATGTCAGAACAATTCCAATTATAAAAGAAAAAAAATAACTGAATCATGAAAAGGTATATATAATAGCAAAGTAACAGTAGAAGGACTTTAGTATATTTCTTTAATAATTGGACAATTATTAATTAGTAATTATTAGTTTAAAATTGGACAAATTCAACAGAGAGAAAAAACAAAAGGGAAACTATAGAACCCAAACAACTATTGGAGGATATAGAGCTAAAATATTTATGACACTTTCTGATGAGATCACCAAATAACATACAAAATTTTCAGCATTCCACAACAATTTAATAGATCAAATAGATCATGTGCACAGAAAAATCCCAAACAGATGTAAAAATGAAAAAAAAATTTAATTCTGTTTTGGACCATATCACAAGAAAATTGGCAGTATCAATCCAGGATGCAAAAACAAAAGACAGAGACCTAAATGGAGACATGATAATAAAATCTTAAATGACAATTACATCAAAGAACAAATCAGGGAAACAAAAACTACATGAAAGACAACAATAATGATGAAGTAACGTACCAAAACTTCTTAACTATAGGTGAAATAATCCTCAAAGGAAAATTAAATCCCTGAAAATATGCATTATCAAAATAAAATAAAATAAGAAATGATTAATTGAAATACAACTTTAAAAAATTAGAAAATCAGCAAATACAATATCTAAAATTAGTACATAAGGGATATTTTAAAAACTAGATTAGAATTAGATGAATTGGAGGTGGATGAAACCCTAGTACTGATAATCAATGCTAAACAATGATTTCTGAAAAAAACTAACAAAATTATAAAATTAATAAGCCGTTGCCCAACCCCTTAAAAAAGAAAGAAGAAAATCAAATTAACAAAAATGAAATAAGGTGAAATCACAACAAACCCAGAAGAAAGAAAAATAATTATCAGAAATAGACAGAATTAAATGTCAACTATCAATATCAACAGTATTGGGAACTCAAAAAAATAGATTATGTACAAATACATAAAATATTCAAAATAATGGAATATCAAATGGAGACCTTAAATAACACAATCCCAGTAAAGGATGGGAGGAGATGAACTATCTATAAAGAGACTGCTAAAACAAAACAAAAATAAATAAACAAATAAATGAAAATTCTCAAAACCTATGGATTTATAGCAGAATCTTATTAGTTTTTTTCAAGAACAATTTATTTTGCAAAAATAATTCTTTAAAATTGAGAAAGAAAACACTCTGCAGAAATATTTTATGACAAAAAAATAGGAATAACAGGAAAAAAACACATAATCCAAAGAAAGAAAATGATGAGACAATAACATTTGTGAAGAAAAATCCAAAAATTACACATAGGATTCTGGCAAAAGGATTATAGCAATTTGTCAAAATATATTACTCAGTACAATCCATATGGATTCATACCAGTGATGCAAGGATGAGTCATTATTAGAAAGACAAGTAACATAATAATATAAAAAATACAGGAGGAAAGTAAGAATGTCCCCCTTATTTTTTTTTTTTTGGTCTGTTGTCTCTTTATTAATCATCTTCCACAGAATTACTGTTTTTATGATTTATATTTTGCTTCACTTATTATTTAGGATTTCATTATTAAGTCCACATTTTGGAACATCTTCTCTTTGTGGTTTCTGAAACAATGACAATTTTTAACGCATTATTGTCTGTGAAGGATGTATTTAGTATTTCTGGCTTTTTATAGTTGTCTGTACTATCTCTGTGTCCTAATACATGGTCAAATTTTGTAAAAATGCTATGTGGTGCTGAAAAATATGTATGATTCAGAAGATACCATGAGTTTTTTAGCTCTAGTTCCTCCACCAATTTGTTCAGTTCCATATTTTCCCTTCTGTTTATCTTTCTATTAGACTTATCTAAAATTGAGAGAGTGATGTTGAAGTCTCCTATTCCTATTGTGTTATTGTCTGTGACTTTTTTTTTAGCTCAGTTAACATTTAGTTTAAGGCTTTGAAATCTAAGACATTTGGAGCATATAAGTTTATTAATTTAATGTTATTGGTTCTTTGTCTATGATCCCTAATGTAATTTCCTTGTTTATCCTTTTGTATTTTTAGAATGTTTGACAACATGATTGCAACCCCTGCTATTCTGTATTCACTCGATACATGGTAACTTCTTTCCTATTCACTCAGTTTTATTTTGTGCTTGTTGCATCCGGGATCTCCAATTCCTTCAACCCATAAGGCAAGATGAATAGTTTTTTCAATTGCCAAATTCCCACAGACAATATTCAATGCTAGGTCATCATCTCTCTTCATAGAACATCTTTCTTCACCCATAGGAACATTCATGAAAAGAATCCTTTCCCACCAACTTTTTAATCCCTCTATGCCTCCTCACCCTTATTACCCACCCAACTTCAGGTTCTTCTCTTCCAGAGAAACCACAATAGTCTACTTTTTCTCATCATTAGCCTTCAACTTGACCAGGCACATCACACTATCCCCTATATTCTCCTCCTCTCCTCTTCCCTTCTATGTTCCCTCCCATTTTTAATTAGGTTCATAGAAATAAAAATTATTCACCTGTAGACAGGGTGTCTTGAAGTTCTATCTATAATGCCCTCAGTCCATCTCTCCACCATTACCTCCACCTAACTTCTGCCTTCACTTCAAGGTCTTATGTACATTTGGGGGGAAAATGTCTCTTAGTGATCATTCTGATGTCTGTTATTCCTGTTGTTCTTGACTACTGTGTTTGTTCATTCATCTTGCATTTCTATGTCTGGAATGTTTAAGAAACATGTAATATCTTCATGTCTGATTTTCTTTCTAAGAATATTTACAACACCTCCTTAGTCCATCTTTTTTTTCTTCCATGGTTAAGCTCAAATTTGTGGGGTAGATCACCTTGGGCTGCATCCTGAGCTCCATTGCTCTTTGGAACACACTATTTCATTCCCTTCTGTGCTTTCTCATGGGTGCAAAATAGTCTGTTGTTAATCAAATTTCTTTTCCATTGTATTTGAAGATCTTTCTCCTAGTTACCCTTTCACTTTATATTTGCTATTCTTCCTACTTTAAACTCCACAGAGCAAGATGTCTCTCCCAGGATAAGCTCATCATTTCTAAATTGACCACTATGCTGCTAACTCAAGTCTTGATTAACACCACCTCTCTTTGTCTTCTCTCTCCTCTGACTAGAGTGCTGGAGTGTGGAGTATTAAACTTTTCCCAATGCCTTCCTTTATATAGGGCAGAAACTGGACTGTCAGCCTCCTTCATTTTGCGTCTGGTATTTGGCCTAGTTTTAACTCTCCAGAACAAGATGTCACTCTGCCAGATACCCCTGGTGTCCCCTTCTGCTCCTTTAACTCTTCCCACTTTCCTGCCTCCTTTTGTGTGTTGTCTTTCCCTTTAGATTGTGCCATCATGGGTGCAAAATAGCCTTGTTAATAAAAGCTCCTTTAGGACAGGGGCTGTCTTTCTCCTTATTAATTATAAATCCAGTGCTTAACACAGGACCTGGCACATGATAGACACTTAATAAATGTTTATTGAATTTGATTGGATTAGATTGGTTGCTTGTGGGATTTGTTGTTTTAGAAGTAAATTATTAAATTTAGATCTGTCTCAGAGTTGCCAGGTTTGGGTTATTTTATGGTTCTTTTCTGGAGGCAACCTATGGGTTTTTTCAATTGACATTTTGTATTCTGTGTTCAATACTTCTGGGCAGTTTTTTCATTTAATGCATTATGTGTTCAGATTTTGACTTATTTTGTACTTCTGGATGGTCCATAATACTTAAATTGTCTTTATGGAGCTTGTCTTTGAGATCAATAGATTTTGCTTGAATAGACAGCACATTTTTAAAAATTTTATTGCTTTTTTTCCTCTTCTTTTGGAATGTCTATCAGTTCTGTGCATTTGTAATCCCAATCAGTTGTCCTCTCTGTTGTGTCTTAGGTGAGACTTGCCATTGCAGATTCAAATTTTCCTATTTTGCCAATTGTTTTTTTTTTTTTGGGTGAAGGCTATAAATTTTGCTCTTACAATTTTCATTTCTCTTTTACACCACTCAGGAACAGTGTGTCATGGTTCAATGTTCTCCTCATTATCCAAAGTCCTCAAGTGTTATCATTTTTCTTCTGTTTTGAAGTATTTATTCATAAATGTCTAAATTAATTCTTTCTGCTGTTAATGTTTTCCCTGTTTGGTTTATCTGCTTATGCCCAAGGTCATTGAGTTTTTTGTCATTCTGAGATCTTTGATAATTTCAGTATTTCTCCTCATTTTTCTCTATTGCTCATTTTCTGACTCTAACCTCTCTGACGGTGATTCACCTGGAGCTATACCTTAAAGTGTCTCAGCATCCTCCTGTGCTGTACAATTCACATTTCACCAGCCTACATCTCTATCCAAAGTGGCATTTAGTAGAATAAAAATTGCCACAGATGGATGCTGCATGTTTTTTCTCAGGTTTGGTTGGTTCCCACATAACCCCTCACATAGTGTCCTGTCCCATTCTGTTTCTCAATTATCTGGCCTGGTAGTTTAGAATGCTACCACACCAGTGATGCTAAAGCCTGTTTGATTTCTGTCCTTTGATGTCTTGATCTCATAGGCTCTGGAATTGGGGGCAAGAGAACATGTGAAGTTGAGCTCTATTTTAGTACAGATATATGTTTTGCTCCTACCCTCTGTTTCTCTGCTTTCCTGCATATATCTTTTGCAAAACGAACTATTGCCATCTTGCTGAATATTGTGACTTGAGTAAATTTTTGCTATTTGGAATTAAGATTTCTGTGGCACTGGAAAGAGAGAGGAGAGAGTAGGGCATGAAGTTTGGTTTTGTTGCAAACCAATGCACTGGGCCAGAGAGTGCTACCTTGCTATCATTAGCAGGGCAGGCAGTGGTGGAAGTATGCCGAGTGATTATAAGTCAAACATTAGTTAATTGAATTTATTATCTTTAGGGTTCTTGATGCCCTAGACAACAGAAACAGTTGGAATCATTTTATCTTTCATGCATTATTTCTGTTTTGGAGATATTTGAGAGGTAGGCACTATCAGAAATTGTCTAGTCTTCCATCTTGTTGTTCACATAATCCAGAATCATATATAAATGCAATGTTACATCATGGTTGCTGGCAAACAAAGGGAAACTTTACAAAGCTAAGCAAACTAATAACAAAATTAATTTGAAAACAACAAATCTAGACTTTAGATTCTAGAATATCAAATGAAATAATGTTAAATAATGAATAAAAGGAGAATAGTACTTCTAGACCTAAGACTATATTATAAAGCATAAACTTGGACTTCCAACCAACATGGCTTTCTGAAGAGAGGAAGGTGGCCCAACTCCTACAACATCTGCTCCAATAAAATCCTCAGCATCACACAGACTCAATAATGATCAAGACATCCTATGAGAAGCTGCAGTAAGTGACTTCTTCTACCCCAGATATGCACAAAAAGTAATATTAAAATTCATGGATGATAAAAAAGAATGTAACAGAAAAACTGACACCATTAAAGACAAATAAGACATATATGAAAATATGGTTTGCATGACTTCAAATTTATAATTGCTATAATATTTTTGCCTTCTCAAAGTGGGTGGGGAGGATTGGAAAGAGGGAGAGAATTTGGAACTCAAAATATTTTAAAATGAGTGTTAACTTTTTAATGCAATTGGGACACATTTAAGAAAAACAATTTAAAAAGCTAAAAAAGATAAAGACAAGCCAAAAGCTGCTCAGTACAACCAGTGACCTGTCAGAGACCTTCACATCGAATGCTCTGTATCCCAAGGTTGTAAGAGTGGAACTTTTCTTGAGAAATATCTAGTGAGTTTAGAAAACTTAAAAGCAGTCAGGATTGGCAGGATTGCCAGCAACGGGCAGGTTCATGGCAGTGCACAGACCAGGACACCCTGGCTGAGGTGTTTTAAGGCCCTCAGCATTCTGACCTGAAGTTACAGCACTCTGAACCTCATAGGTCCAGGAAGGCCAAATCCTTGAAGGTGAAGATCAGCACAAAAACCAAAATGTCCTCAGATGAGACCAAACAGAGCTGACTATTCCACTGAAAAACATAGAACACAGTCAAGGCTGGACCTGGGACAAAACCTCAATTCTGGAACCATGCCTAGATAAATGATTAAACATTAAAAAAAAATAGAGACCACTATAAAGAATTAGAAAAAATCCAAAGATACCCCCAAATCCAATCTAGAAGGAAAAAGTAACTTTCTAACAAGCAGACACTGAAGGGGGAAAATGGATTTTCTGCAAGGATTACTTAAATGCCTAGAAGAAATTAAGCAAGAGATTTTAAAAATATATTCTAGAGGAAAAAAAGTGGAAGGAGAACAAATAGCTTATAATTTTTTTTTGAATTGGTAAACTTTGCCCCAGTGATACACTCTCTGAAAATTAGAATAGAACAAACAGAAATCAATAACTCATTGTGACACAAAATATATTAGAACAAAATTACAGTTTTTGTTAAAGGGAAACGTAAGGTATCTGATGCATGTATACACACACACACACACACACATACACACACACACATATATGAAAAATAATTTAATAATTTTAACATTCTTGAAACCATGATTAAAAAAATAATTAAGCTTGTACCCCACATGTTTGATCTAATCTGAAGGAGAAACCTTGTCAATCATTCTACAATGATCAATTCAGAAACAATGCCCTGCAATGATTTTTTTATGTCATGCTTCACAAAAACCTAACCAGTTTCTAGAGGAAGAGGATTCTTCACCTCAGGAAGATATCTTCTATAAAATTAATTTGGGCAGTGATCAGATTAAGAAAAGTAAGAATCAGGTAAGTGACTATTGTTCATTTGATAAAACAAAATTATTAGCACTGTTACCTGAGCTTTACGATTATGTTTTGTCATTTTGTAAGATTTTTTCTTTTCAATTAGAAAAGAATTAGAAAAAAAAGAAGAGAAAAAAAGAAAAAATCTTTTCAATTAGAAAAGAATTAGAAAAATAAGACAGTCTAGGCAAGGGGTAATATAGATTTAAACTAAGATGGTGGTTGTTGGAGTGAAAAGGAAGGGATGGATATAACTTATATTATGAAGGCCAAAATGACAAGATTTGACTTCTGATTGTATAGGGTGGGGAGCATGGGGGTGGCTTCTGTATATCCTTTAGGAAGGTTCTCAAACCCCTCAAACCAATTATATGATCAAATATAAGCCCTGCTATGAATATATCATTGGTAATATTGGAAAGGGCAATTTCACTTGATTATGATTCAAGCCAAATTGCAAAGGGCTAAGAAATGAGAGGATGGTGAGGAAATGAAAATGAGTGTAGATAACTTTTGAAAGTGAGGAGAGATGATAGCTTTAGGGAATGGTAGAATCAAGTGAAGAGTTTTGTGTTTGTCCTTGTGTGTGTCAATGTTAGCGTATCAATAACTGTGTTTGTTTGCTTGTTGTTTTGAGTGAATCCAGGAGCCAATGAAAAATAAGAGATGGAAAATTGAGGAGAAAGGATATTATTCTAGGGACAAGTTCCTGGAAGAGACAGAAGGTGATGGGATTAAGGGAAGAAATAGAGAAATTGTTCTTTTGTAAGGAGAAGGGTCACAATTTCCTCAGAGACTAGATAATAAAAAAAAAGAAGTAGGTAAGAAATTATATAGAGATAATTTCAAAAGATCTGAGATGGAAAGTGATGAAAAAAAAAAAAGTTCTGACTGATGACCTCATTCTTTTCAGGTAAGCATTTAGTGAGATCCTTTCCTTAGAGGAAGATGAGACAGGGAGGCATGCATATATGACTTGCCCAGAGTCACATAGGAAATATGTAGAAGAAACAGGATTTGAACCCAGGTCCTCCAACTCCAATTCTATTGCTCTATCCACTGCACCATGATTTACGAACTCCTTAATTTAGTACTTGGTGTTCTATAAGATTTGATTTCTGCCTCCTTTTCAAGCCTCCTACACAGACAATCTCAGTCAAATTGGACTACTAGAAATTTCCCCAAACTTGAGATATGATCACCTTCTTCTTTAATTCCTGAAGCTCATTCTCAATGCTTAGAATACGCATACTCTTCATACCTGACTCCAGAATCCTTCTTTTCTTCCAATGATCAAAATAGGATCCATCTTTTAGAAATCTTCCCTAATTCCCTTGGTGAAATTGAGCTTTCCTTACTCAAATTAAGCTTTGTGCTAAAATGGAAGGTGATTGAGTCAGAGTTTCATAAGCCTGTGAATTAGTTCTTATCAAGGCCTATCATTAGAATGCAATTAAGTCCCTATACAAAGCCATGGCTTTAGAAAATTCCCATATCAGAAAATAAACAATTCAGATATCAATAATGGGAATCTCTGGCATAAATTCAATTTTATCCTTGCTTTTAACATAATTCAGGAGGTATACTTAAGGCCCTGTACAGGAAAAGTAGAGAAGGAGAAAGAGGCCATAGATTGTTGACCTTTGTTTCATTCCATAATTAGTATAAGATGCTTTATTTATGCTGGGGGCCAGTTACATATGTCCTTACAGGATTCATCATTATATAAGTATATACACATATGTGTGTACACTTTCTTTTCCCCTGTTTTCTCCAGGAAAGAACTTGATGCCGAGCCTATTTAACACAGTTCAAGTTTAAGGTCATTAGAATGTTGCTTCACACAACTGACAGGTTTACATCACTCATCTCAAAGCTTCCTTCCTCTTTTTAGTGTCATTTATTTACCCTAATTCCTTTAACTAGCTAGCACTAATTGTTAAGCAGTCACTACTGCCTTCCAGTTAAATGCCAGCAAGCAATGAAATTTATTGCTGCAATTGTATAGTCCACATAGGTCTGATCCTGTTTGAGAATGTTTTGAATGGAAGGATATTTCTTTAAGACATGAAATGATAGTCTTTTTTTGTCTCCCTTCCACCCATCATTCTTTTTAATTTTTTTTAATTAATTAATTTATTTTTAGTTTACAACAAATAAGCTTTTGAGTTTTAAATTTTCTCCTCTTCCTTCCCCACCTCCCTCCTCAAAATGGCATGCAATCTGATATAGACTGCACATATTACATTCCTATTAAGCATATTTTCACATTAGTCATATTGTAAAGAAGAATTAAAACCAATAGGAGGAACAATAAGAAAGAAGAAACAAAACAAAACAGAAGAAAAAAAAAGAGCAAATAGTATACTTCGATATGTATTCCAACTCCATTTTATTTGGTCATAAAGTCTTCTGTTCTCCATGAATCTAACAGGTACACTATTCCTTGCTTTCCCTGCTTGTTTATAGTATCAGCCTTTATACCTAAATCAAATACCCATTTTGACTTTATTTTGGTATATGGTATAAGATTTTGGTCTATTCTTAGTTTCTGCCATACTATTTTCCAGTTTTCTTAGCAGTTTCTGTCAAAGAGTGAGTTCTTATCCCAGGAGCTAGGGTCTTTGGGTTTATCAAATGGTAGATTACTATAGAGATTGACTACTGTGTCTTGTGTACCTAACCTATTCCACTGATCCACCACTCTATTTCTTAGCCAGTACCAAGTAGTTTTGATGATTGCTGCTTTGTAATACAATTTGAGATCTGTTATGGCTAGGCCACCTTCCCTAACATTTCTTTTTAATAGTTCCCTTGATATTCTGGACCTTTTGTCCTTCCAAATGAATCTTGTTATTATACTTTTCTAGTTCTATAAAATATTTTTGGTAGTTTCATTGCTATGGCACTGAATAAGTAAATTAACTTAAGAAGAATTGTCATTTTTATTATATTAGCTTGGCCTACCCATGAGCAACTAATGTTTTTCCAATTATTTAGATCTGGGGAGGGAAAGCAGTGACTTGCTTGAGCTCTCCCTTCAAACTCCTCCAAATACCTATAAAAAATGGCTCTAAACAAATTCTAAAGCAGCAGAATCGACAAAAAGACAGAGTGAAACAAATTTCCAGCCAAAGACAGCCTGGATGGTAGATCAGAAAAGTATATCATGATGACTGGGGAGAGGAGCACAGTTCGGGGTGGGTGTACAGGCCACAGCGACCCTGGAGCAGGCCTCAGAGGGCTGAATCGCTGGCAGCTATGGCAGTTTCCAGACTTCTCAACCCACGAATGCCAGAGACAACTTAGAAGGTCAGTGGGAAAAGTCTGTCACTGCGGTGAGAGAAGGAGCTAGGTCTCAGCTGCCCCCGGGGCTGTGGGTGTTTCCTGAGCTTCTGGACCACAGACTGAGGGGGATTCAAGTGGCTGATCAGAAGGAGATTGCAGGGATCTCTTTGCCAGTGCTGGGGCAGGAATTTCTGGCTTTGCCAGTGCTTGGATCTGGGTCACAGTTCTGAGGGGCAGTCCTGGGGTGAGGAGGAATGCTGATGTGGTAAAGCTTCTTGTGGCTGTGGAGAGGAAATACCTCGCCCCTTATCATAGCACCTTGGAAGAACTGAAAATTTTCAGATCCCTAGAAATATCTCTGAAAACAGCTGTACAAACCCCTGAAGCTTGGGACAGTACATTCTCCACATTGGAAGTAGACTTTTACCTTAACAAAGAGTTTAAAACTCAAGTAATTGGCCGGGATAATGAGTAAGCAGCACAAAAAGAGTCAAACTATATTATCTTACTTTGGTGACAAAGAAGATCAAAACTTACAACCAGAAAAAGACAATGAAGCCAAAGCTGCTACATCCAAAGCCTCCAGGAAAAATATGAATCAGTCCCAGGCCTTGGAAGAGCTCAAAAGGGATTTTGAGAAGCAAGTAAGAGAAGTAGAGGAAAAATTGAGAGTGATGCAAGAAAATCATGAAAAACAAGTCAACAGCTTGCTAAAGGAGACCCAAAAAAATACTGAAGAAAATAATACCTTAAAAAGTAGCCTAACCCAAATGGCATAAGAGGTCCAAAAAGCCAATGAGGAGAAGAATGCCCTAAAAAACAAAATTGGCCAAATGGAAAAGGAAGTCAAAAAGCTTACTGAAGAAAATACTTCCTTAAAAATTAGAATAGAGCAATTGGAAGCTAGTGACTTTATGAGAAATCAAGACACTGTAAAACAAATCCAAAAAATGAAAAATTAGAGAACAGTGTGAAATATGTCATTGGAAAAACAACTGACCTCAAAAATCTATCCAGGAGAGAGAATTTAAAAATTATTGGACTATCTGAAAACCATGATTAAAAAAAAAAAGAGCCTAGACATCATCTTTCAAGAAATTATCCAGGAAAACTGTCCTGATATTTTAGAACCAGAGGGCAAAATAGAAATAGAAAGAATCCACTGATCTCCTCCTGAAAGAGATCCCCAAAGGAAAACTCCTAGGAATATTGTAGCCAAATTCCAGGGTTCCCAGGTCAAGGAGAAAATGTTACAATCAGCCAGAAAGAAACAATTCAATTACTGTGGAAACACAATAAGGATAACACAAGATTTAGCTGCTTCTACATTAAGGGACCGCAGGGCATGGAATATAATATTCCAGAGGGCAAAGGAGATAGGGTTACAACCAAGAATCACCTACCCAGCAAAACTGAGTATAATTCTGCAGGGGAAAAAATGGCCATTCAGTGAAATAGAGGACTTTCAGGCATTCTTGATGAAAAGAGCAGAGCTGAATAGAAAATTTGACTTTCCAATACAAGACTCAAGTGGAACATGAAGAGGTAAACAGGAAAGAGAAAATCATGAGAGACTTATTAAGATTGAACTGTTTACATTCCTGCATGGAAAGATGATATTTGTAACACATGAGACCTTTGTCAGTATTAGGGTAGTTGGAGGGGAAAAATTATATATATGTATATATAGATATAGATAGATAGATAGATAGACAGACAGACAGACAGATAGATAGATAGAGGGCACAGGGTGAGTTGAAGATGAAGGGGTCATATCTGGACAATTATTTAGATCTGATTTTATTTATGTAAAAAATGTTTTGTAATTGTGTTCATAGATTTCCTGGTTTTGTTTTGGCAGGTAGACTCCTAAATATTTTATAATGTCTACAGTAACTCTAAATGGAATTTCTCTTTCTATCTGTTGCTGTTGAGCTTTGTTGGTAACATATAGAAATGCCAGTGATTTATATGGGTTGATTTTATATCCTGTAACTTTGCTAAAGTTGTTTATTATTTCAAGTAGTTTTTTTTTACTTGATTCTCTAGGATTCTCTAACTGTATCATCTACAAAGAGTGGTAGCTTTGTTTCTTCTTTGCCTATTCTAATACCTTCAATTTCTTTTTCTTCTCTTGTTGCTAAAACTAATGTTTCTAGTACCATATTGAACAAAAATGGTGATAATGGACATACTTGTTTCAACCCAAATCTTATTGGAAATGCTTCGAGTTTACTCCCATTGCATATAATGTTTGCTGAAGGCTTTAGGTAGATGCTACTTATCATTTTAAGGAAGACTCCATTTATTCCTGTGCTTGCTAGTGTTTATAATAGGAATGGGTGTTATGTTTTGTTAAATGCTTTTTTCTGCATCTATTGAGATAATCACATGACTTTTTATTTTGTTGCTGATATGGTCAATGATGCTGATAATTTTCCTAATACTGAACCAGCCCTGTATTCCGGGTATAAATCCTATCTGGTCATAGTATATTATCCTTGAGAATAGTTGCTGTAATCTCTTTGCTAATATTTTATTTAAAATTTTTACATCTATATTCATTAGGGAAATTGGTCTATACTTTTCTTTCTCTGTTTTGACTCTTCCCAGTTTAGGTATCAACACCACATTTGTATCATAAAAAGAATTTGGTAGGACTCCTCCTTTGCTTATTTTCCCAAATAGTCTATATAGTATTGGAATTAATTGTTCTTTAAATGTTTGATAGAATTCACTTGTAAATTTATCTATCTCTGGGGATTTTTTTTCCTAGGGAGTTCATTGATGGCTTGTTCATTTTTTTTTCTGATATAGGGTTATTCAAGTATTTTACTTCCTCTTCTGTTAATCTGAGCAACTTATATTTTTTGTATATATTCATTCATTTCACTACGATTGTCAAATTTATTGTCATACAGTAGGGCAAAATAGTTCCTAACTATTGTTTTAATTTCCTCTTTATTGGTGATGGATTCATCCTTTTAATTTTTGATACTGGTAATTTGGTTTTCTTCTTTTTTTAATTAAATTGACCAAAGGTTTATATATTTTATTTTTATATAACCACCTCTTAGTTTTATTTGTTAGTTCAATAGTTTCTTAATTTCAATTTTATTAATATCTCCTTTGCTTTTCAGTATTTCTAATTTGGTATTTAATTGGGGATTTTATTTTTTTTTATTTTTCTAGTTGTTTTTTTTTAGTTGCATGCCCAATTCATTGACCTCTTCCTTCTCTATTTTATTCATGTAAGTATAGAGATATAAAACTTCCCCTAAGAACTGCTTTCACTGCATCCCATAAGTTTTGGTATGTTGCCTCATTATTGTCATTCTCTTGAATGAAGTTATTGATTGTTTCTATGACTTGTTGTTTGACCCATTCATTCCTTAGGATTAGATTATTTAGTTTCCAATTAATTTTTATTCTATCTTTCCATTACATATAATTTTCATTGCATCATGGTCTGAAAAGGTTGCATTCAATATTTCTACCTTTCTGCATTGAATTGTGAGATTATTTTATGCCTCAGTACATGGCCAATTTTTGTGTAAATGCCACGTACTGCTGAAAAAAAAAAGTATATTCCTTTCTATCCCCATTCAATTTTCTCCGGAAGTCTACCATATCTAACTTTTCTAAAATTCTATTCACCTCCTTAACTTCTTTCTTGTTTATTTTGTGGTTAGATTTATTTAGTTCAGAGGAGGAGGTTGAGGTCCCCCACTAGTATAGCTCCTGTAACTGCCTGAATTTCTTCTCTAAGAATCTTGATGCTATACCACTTGGAGCACATATGTTTGGTAATGATATTAGTTCATTGTCTATGGTGCCTTTTAGCCGGATCTAGTTTCCTTTTAATCTATTTTAATAAGATCAATTTTTGCTTTTGCTTTGTCCGAGATCATGATTACCACCCCTGTTTTATTTTTTTTAACTTCAGCTGAATCCTAATATATTCTACTCCAGCCTTTTACTTTTACCCTGTGTGTATCCCTCTGTTTCAGATGTGTTTCTTGTAAACAACATGTTATAGGATTATGGTTTTTAATCCATTCTGCTGTTTCCATTTTATGGGAGAGTTCATCCCATTAACATCAACAGTTTTGATTATTATCTGTGTCTTTCTCTCCATCCCCCCTTCCCCCCCTCTTTTTTTGCTTTTCTTACTCTTTTTCTCCCCTTACCTCCTCACTAGAGTTTTGTTCTTGACCACCAACTCCCTCAATCTGTCCTACTTTCTATCAGCTCCCTCCTTTTTCTTTCCCTTTTCCTTTACTACTTCTTCCTTTCCTTTTATTTTCCATTTTTTCTTTCTCCTTTTCCTTCCTACTGCCTATATGGCAAATTAAATTTCTATACCTATCTGAGTATGTTATTCCCTCCTTGAGCCAAATCCAATGAGAGTAAAGTTCAAACAATGCTAATCTCCCTTCCTTTCTGTAATATATCTTTGTACCTCTTCATGTTATTGAACTTACTCTTTTCTCATTCCTCCTTTCCTCTTCTCCCATTGTAGTTCCTTTTTACCACTTCATTAGTTTTTTTTTAATCATCACCTCAAAGTTAACTTAAACTCACCCCTTTGTCTATGTATATCTCTTCTAAATGTTGTAATAAAGATACAGTTCTCAAGACTTATAAGTATCATCTTCCCATGTAGGAATGTAAATAGTTTACCCTTATTGAATAACATGTTTTCCCCCTTTCCTGTTTACCTATTTATGCCTCTCTTGAGTCTTGTGTTTGAAGATCAAATTTTCCATTGATCTCTGGTCTTTTCATCGGGAAAGTCTGGAAGTCCCCTATTTCATTGAATGTCCATCTCCTCTCTTAAAAGATTATGCTCAACTTTGCTGGGTAGTTGATCCTTGATTGTAATCCAAGCTCCTTAACCTTATGTAATATCATATTCCAAGCCTTCATTATCTTTTAAGGTAGAAGAAGCAAGGTCCTGCATAATCTTGACTGTGGTTTCACAATATTTGAATTGTTTCTTCATGGCTGCTTGCAGGATTTTCTCCTTGATCTGATAATTCTGGAATTTGGTAACAATATTCCTTGGCATTTTCAACTTGGGATCCCTTTCAGGAGGTAATCAATGAATTCTTTCTATGACTATTTTACCCTCTGGTTCTAGAGCCTCAGGGCAGTTTTACTTGATGATCTCCTGAAAGGTGCTGTCCAGGCTCTTTTCTTCATTGTGGCTTTCATGTAGACCAATGATTCTCAAGTTTCCTCTCTTAGATTATTTTCCAGGTCAGTTGTTTTTCCAATGAAAATTTTACATTTTTTTCCACTTTTTTTCATTCTTTTGACTTTGTTTTACTGATTCTTGATGTCTCATAGAGTCATTAGTTTCCAATTGCCCAATTCTCATTTTTAATTAATTATTTTCTTCAGTTAGCTTTTGTACTTCCTTTTCCATTTGGCCAATTTTACTTTTTAAGGACTTGTTTTCTATAGTTAATTTTTGTCCTTCCTTTTCCAAGCTATTGACTCTCTCTTGCATACCTCTCATTTATTTTCCCAATTTTTCTTCTACTTCTCTTGGTTTTTAAAATCCTTCTAGAGCTCTTCCAAGAAAGCTTTTTGGGCTTGAGACCAGTTCATATTTCCCTCTGAGGTTTCAGATGTAGATATATTGACAATGTTATACTCTCCTGGATTTGTGTTTTAATCTTCCCTGTCACCAAGATAATTTTCTATGGTCATTGTTTTTCTATATTGCTTTTTGGTCATGTTGTTTGCCTTTTTTTCTGACTTTTAAAGTTGATCTCTACTTCTGGGGCACAGGGGGTGCTTTCCCAGGCTTCCTGTGCTGGGGTTAGAGGCCCCAGCTCCCAGTTACTGGTTTGCTGAGATGGGGCTTGCCACTGGCTTGCTGGGTCACCTGCCTTCCTGTACAATCAAACAGAAAAGTTTAAGAGGGAAGAAGCCTCTTTGCAAGAAACTATATCAGGGCAGGGAAATAATCACTGATGTCAATAAATGTCAGGACCCCTTCAGTCCTCTATTACCTAGCTTGTCAAGCCATGGACTTGCTGAAGGATTATGGCCAATGATAACTCATACTTCAAAGAGACTTTATTCATCAATACAAGTACAGATAACCCTCAACTTACAAACAGATTGTGTTCTGAAATTCCATTTGAAAACCAGTTATTTAAAATTTGGAATTCAAGTTCCCTTAGGAAGAATATGACATAGAGTGGTTAGATTTTGAAACTATATAATAAAATTCTATTTAGCCCATAATGGACATTCCTTTGGTTGCTGACAGGTACAGAACAAGACCATTTGTGAAAGAAAAACTCATTAAATCAACTTGATAAGAAGCACAGCCTCTCACATAAAATATTGACAAGAGTCTCAGACTATTCTGAGTACCTAAGATAGAACTGGCCCTCAGATAAATGTACTGAGAGGATTTGATTGAAGGTAAAACACTGGCTAAGTTAAAGATATTTTCAGGATATTGTGGTCCATCCACTTATTTGCATATAGTTCTTTTTCAGACTTGATAGGTTATAACAGAAATTATAAAACAAATAACTATTTGGAGA
Source organism: Vombatus ursinus (assembly GCF_900497805.2). Classification (NCBI taxonomy): domain Eukaryota; kingdom Metazoa; phylum Chordata; class Mammalia; order Diprotodontia; family Vombatidae; genus Vombatus; species Vombatus ursinus. The sequence goes on from NW_020954579.1 coordinate 21,592,923, forward strand.
CAATGGGAAGATTATAAAATGGATGCTGGAGTCATTCCCAAATTTTGTCTCTTCTTAATTTTCACATTATAAGTTAAAAATGGGTTATTTCTTATGGGGATGCCATGATTGAAGATATTGGAATACAGGAAGTGTGGAAGATTGGAGGGATAGGAGATAAGTAGGTGAAGAGAGAAGTAGGAGGAGATTGTCAGTGCAGGAGTACTTGATGACAGAAGTATGGGAGGCAAGGAGAGATGCTTATAGAAGTCAGAATAATAGAGGTTATTGGAATTTATTTTAAAAAGAAAACAATTTAAAGGAAGAGTATTCAGCTGTTTTACTGGGAACCATGTGGACTAGAAAAGATGCATCAGTTTTCTGAGTTGATTGCTTGGAGAAAGGCAGAATTACTTTCCATCCATATTTATAGCCCAATAGAGGAGAAATTTCTCAAGGTTTATTTTTTTCTTCCACCTTTACAATCCTATCTTTTTATTTGAGAGTGAGAAATAAAGATGGAAAGACAGGTTTGTCATCTACTTTGCTGCGAGAAGAAGCATGGCTTGACTGACAGCTGATTAGACAAAGCAAAAATCCCAAAGTATGAATAGTTGGCTGGAGCAAGGTTCCATTAAGCACTTTTACAACTTGTTGGAGGAAAACTCCTCAAAACCTCACATCAGTTATGACGACCATGGCATACAAGTGTTCTATGACTTAGTCTTGTAATGATGCCTAAAGCCCTAAAAAGTAAGGTCATTTTTTCATGGTCACACAACTAATATGTGTCAGAGATAGGACTTATACTATACTTTGTAAACTATAAGCAAAATTTCTGTTTTTCTGAATCAGTTCATGAATTCTTTATGTCCTAGCACAGGGTCAATTTTATGAAGTTGCCATGCAAAGCTAAGAAATATGAATAGCACTAAATCTTTCCATACAGTAATAACCAGAGATCTAACTTTTCTATGATTCTATTCAAGTTGTTAACTTCTTGCTTATTTATCTTTCTGTTTGATTTTTCTAAGTCTGAAAAGGGTACACAGAAATCCAAAATAGTTACTGCCTTGTTATCTATTTCTCAATGCAGTACAAGTAGCATTTCCTTTAAGTAATTAAATTTTATACCATTCAGTGCATACATACACATGTTGCAACAACAGGTCTAAATGAATAAACTAATAAATAAAATTTTGTGCTTAAATACTTCCATTTTCTAGAGTGAAAATAGATTTTCCTTCCTTAAGATACTATGTGAAGGGAACAGAAATAGCCATTTAAGTGCTTACTATGTGACAGACACTATGCTAAGCATTTTATAAATATTATTTCCTTGAACCCTCACAATGTTCCTGTGAGATAGGTTATGGTGATGATGATGATGATGATGATGATGATGATAACAATAATAACAAACATTTAGTGCTTAGTATGTACCCTATATTGTACTTTAAGAGTTTTACAATTATTATCTCATTTGATCCTCACAACAACCTTGGGAGGTAGGTGCTATTATTATCTTCATTTTATAGTTGAGGAAACTGAGGCAGACAGAGGTCAATTGACTTGGCTAGGGTCACTTGGCTAAGAGTATCTGATGCTAGATTTTGACTCAGGTCTTCCTGACTCAAGTCTAGTGCTCTATTGAACCACCTAGCTGTTTCATGTTACAAACAAGAAAGAATTACATAAAACTAATATTCCATTAGTATCAGAAATATCCCAAAGCATATTCAAAAATTGAGGAAATATTTATAATTTATTTTAGTAAACTTCATAATTTCAGAAAGTTCATTCTGTAGTATATTCTCTATTTTCTTTAAAAATGTGCAAACTTCAAATCCAAATATTGATGCAATTACCAAAATACACTTTAGATGTCAATGGATATTAGCTTTCATCTTGTAGTCAGTTTTTATTGAGTAATTGTTTAATATAAATGAAGGCATGTTACATTGGGGAATAACAGTGGACCTTTAACAATTCTGTTTTTGCCATCTAGTCACTTCCTGAGCTTGAATGCTACAGATGTTTGGCCCATTTTTTATATCTGTTATGGATAGAAGAAAAGAGTACACAAACTTCACACAATTGTTCAGCAACAAGTATTTGGATTGTGCTTTATTAAGTAATAAATTATTGCAGCTTTTTTTTTTCAAGACTATATCTGGTTGTTGGGACACCAAACTTCAATTATGCATTTTATGTTGAACTCACGGTCAGAACAACTGACCTAGTCTATGAGACTAGTCAACTAGGTGCAGTGGATAGAGTGCCATACCTAATGTTGGGAAGACTCATCCTCCTCTCCTCAGACACTTACTAGCTGTGTGACTCTGGGCTAGTCACTTAATCTGTTTGCCTCAGTTTTCTCATCTGTAAAATGAGCTGGAAAAGGAAACAGCAAACCACTCCAACATCTTGTCCAAGAAAGCCCTAAATGGGGTCATGAGGAGTTAGACATGACTGAAATGACTGAACAACAACATGTGACTAAGCAGCTGGTAGCTGAAAAAACATGAATGCCTTTACAGAGGGTTTAGTGACAAGCATATTACAGGAAAATTGAGTCAAACAATGGAAAGAATATCCAATTGTGAAAAGAATCACTTCAGTAATATAATTGGTTAAAGTTTCAGCCCACTTTAGAATTGTACTTTTCTATTTAGCAATAATAATTGTGGCCAGAGCAAAATAATTGGGATATTATACTCTTTTCCTATATACCAAGGGGTATCCATCTCAGCTCTGGATCCAGGCTTTTGAGCTATGTACAAACCCAGAATAGTACAGCCTCCTAAAGTAAGGAGTCAGACAATTTTATTATTTTTACCTTTCTACCCCAGAGAACAGCGAAATTTATTTAGAGAAAAAATTATTAGATTTTTGCACATCTAGAAATTCACTAAAGGAGTGGGGGAGTAGAAGGTATTGAAGTGTACAATATACACCAGTTAAAGGACAGCTATTTATTTTCTTTACACATAGGAAATATTTAACACACATAAGATCCATAAGTACAGATTGATAGAAAACTTAACAAGCAGTAAAAATAAAACAACTATTGTTATAATCTACCAAGATGCTTATGCTTAAAACATGATATAGTTTGCAAAGCTGCTGAAGAGATAGTTTACATTTCTCCTCAGTGCTACATTGTCCATACAGTGCCTCCAGGTTCATGTCTTTTGGCAAGTTAGGCCAGAGGTTGATCTCCTTAAACTTTTCAGTGGCCATCTTCTTCAATGCAGAAACTCCCCTGGCTACCAGTCATCTCCAACCAAGAGACCCAGGATCTCTAGACACCTTGAACTCACAAAGTTTCCTCCAAAACAGGACATATCTATTTTAGCATCACTCCTCAGGCACACAAAGAAACACAAAATAGAAGAGACAGCCCAAGGCATAGGCTTGATTGCTAGTTGAACCCCAGTTCAAGCTGCTACGTGGGAGAAGCCACCCTGCTATTGGGGTGAAGATGCTCCATCTACCATCCTTCATGGGAAGTCCCAGGGTTACATAATGCCACTTTTAGAATCAAAGAGAGAGAAATACATTACCTCCTTTTGGTTCACTGAGCAGACTACTTCGTCTGAGTGCCTGATGTAGCTTTGACATGACCTTCAGCTACCCTTCTTTAGCACTGGGTGATCATGAGAACAACACAATTTCTTGCACCATTCCAATGCAATAAGTCCTTAACTGGTTAGCACTTGTTCTCCAGAAATGTCCACATTAATCATCACACACTCCACGGAACAACACCTATAAAATCTGGAAAGCAGTCTAAGCAATGAAATTCTAAATTTTCTTATATTTTCATTGGAGCCTGATCCACCAATAGGCAAAGTTTTCATGGGGCAGGTTATATGAAAAGTTGGAAGTACATACCATAAACTCAAAATGTTGCATTCTAAAACTATAGAATCATGGAATGGTAGAAATGTGAAGGAACTTAGAGGCCATTTAGCTCAATCTCCTCATTTTGCAGAGAAGAGTGAAGAAATGAGTAACAACAATATACAGAGTTAATTTTTCTTTACTAGAGATCTTCAAGCTAAAGCTGATGTAAATTTGGAAAAGCTGGGATCTCCCTTGTTGGGGATGCTAAAGAGGGAAGTATATTTATCTCTACTCTTTTGGGTCAGAACTGACCTTGGTAATTTACGTTTGGTATTGGAATAAACCATATACTCACAGGCCATTCATTTTTTTTTAATTTATGAAATAATATGATTGTACATGAAAAGAAATTTACTTAGCCATAGCAGGAAAAGGATATTTAACAAGACTAAACATTTGATCTACCTTGAGACAATTTAGTTGAACAAAACTCGTTTGCCTGAGTTGCTCATCTTAATCTACCAACCAAGCATCAAAGAGGGTTCCTAGAGTTGCTTATGTCTGCTTTCAACTCTAGTGATGAGCAAGTCATGCCAATATCTTCAGTATTTAGTCCTCTAAGATAACCAAGTCACACAGATGGTTGTTAGTATCTTTCAATGAAAAACTAACCCAAGGGGCAGTTAGGTGGCACAGTGGATAGAGCTCCAGCCTTGGAGTCAGGAGGACCTGAGTTCAAATCTGGCCTCAGACACTTGACACTTACTAGCTGTGTGATCCTGGTCAAGTCACTTAACCCCATTGCCTAGCCAAAAAGCAAAAAAAAAGAAAGAAAGAAAAAGAAAAAAGAAAAACTAACCCAACTATCGTAGGGGAGATTAGGCTATTTCTCCTGCCACAACGACATAGTTGGAGTTCTGGACTTTCAATCAGTACTATTTAGCTTCAAAACCCACCTCTGATATCTATTTGCAAGCAACCATAGTTATGCCAATTAAATTTTCTGAAATTTCGTTTCTGACCCTTTAGATGGGATGTGTATTTGTGTGTGTGTGTGTGTGTGTGTGTGTGTGTGTGTGTGTGTGCTTTCTAATATCTACTGAGTGGCTGTGAGGCTCAAGGAATGAATTTATCACCAAAAAATGGATACCTGGTTATTATAACTAAAAATTAATAACAATAACAATAATAATCATTTAAAGGATTGCAAAATGCTTTACATTCATTATGTCATTTGAGCCTCCATCTCTACTTACACTATTTTTTTTTTATTTCAGAGGAACCACCAAGAGAGTAGCCATCCAGATGATCACATTTCTTCTATTTGTCTTTCTCCTTTCTAGAACATTGTAACTGATATACAGGCTAATATTCATCGGGAATATTCTTCCAAAAATTTATTCTGATATGTCCAGAGGTCCTTCCCCATGAACTTTTTGAAAAATATTTTGATAACTGTATTTCAATAAAACTAGCTTCCTTTGAAATGCTCTGTATTTTATGCATTTAAAAACATTATTTTTGAAAGGGGAGCTGTAGACCTTACCATATTGACAAAGGAGTCCCTGGTAGAAATATACACACACCCACAGAAAGGTTAAAACTGCTGCCTAGAATAAAAAAAGAATACATTTAGGGCTGGAAATAGGACTAAACTGTGAATACAGAAGTAAAAAAAAAAGAATCTTTTGGGACCCATAGTTAATGTGGAGATCTCACTCAGAGGTTCATGTGTCTTGAGGAGGTGGGGTCTGCTATTTGAATGTCACTCTAACCAACTGACCCCTTGGCTGATGGAAATCAGGTCAGACCTGATGGAAAAGAAGTTGAGGTAAGTAAAAAATCATGATGAATGTGCATTTGTGGCTTAGAAACCCATTTCAAAAGGAGTACCACTAACAAAAACAAAGGTACACTTGAAACAATGCCCCTCGCTGCTCTGACTGGTCTGAAAAGGTAGGTATATAGACTCAGCATATCCACACCCGCAGCCATCCATGAAGAAGGTTGGTGCATGGATGTGCTCACAGCCCGGGTGGTCGTCTGTGTGGAAAACTTAAAGCAAACAAGGGCAAGCTATAGCCAGATGTGTGAGGCTTTCCAGTTTACTTAGTATTCCCGGGGTACTCAGTGCCATAACAGCAAATGCATGTTCTTACTCTTCCCCAGAAAACATGGAAGTGAAAGGAATCTCAGTAGACAAAGATCTCCCAAACTTTCCTTTCACAGCAGAAAGGGTGCTATGCTTCAGCTTCCCAGAGCCTTATAAGAAAACACCAGCATCTTTAGAAATAGCAGCAGCTGCAAAATTTCTCAAGCTATTAAACCATTCTAATGGGGAACTAGATAGAGGAAGCTCTTAGATGGTAAACTGGGCTGTCTCCTGTTTTCCTGGGCGTGCATGTTCTGGTTCTACAGGGATGGATAGTGCTTTGGCTCAGCACTGATGGACTGGAGCTTTGGAGTTATAAGGCAGTCATTTATTGGCCCTATGGCTTGGGGGTGGGGATGCTAGGTCAAACATGATTGACTCCTAAGCCAGAAAGACCCATCACCTCAGTGGGCTATGAGACAAGAGAAGAAAGGCCCTACTCACTTTCTCTCTCTCTTTCTTTTTTTTGAAGCAGATACTTTACTGGGGAGCAGGCAATGCCTTCTCTCTCTGTACTTACAGTGAGGAGTAAGACTTTTTTTGCATCTTTCCCCTTCCCCAAAGTGACCATGAAACTATGAACACATAGCAGTAAGAATACGTGCTTTAATAGTTGATCCTGAGACCGACTGCCTCTTATGTTTTGTGTTTTCTCCCCTAAATCTATATTAGTTATAGCCATTCTGAGATGTACACATTTCCATCCTATTGGTGACCTCATGAATTTGAGAGTTCTGATGTTCATGTGCCAGCTATCCAGTTAAAGGTGGTGCTTATAACTACATAGCTCATTGGCAAAGAAGAGCCACCATTGACAGGAGAAATTGTCAGGAGGATATTGAAGCTAAAAGGACTAATAAAGCACAAGTCATGCCCTCGATCACCAGGACATCCAGACCTGTGTTATTTATTAAGTGTAAATTATATGCGCACAAATAAAGTCACATCTAAATAATTGGAAAAAACTATCAGTTGCTCATGGATAGGCCTAACTAATATAATACAAATGACAATTCTACCCAAGCTAATTTACTTATTCAGTATCATACCAACCAAACTACCAAAAATTATTTTATAGAGCTAGAAAAAAATAATAACAAGTTTCATTTGGAATAACAAAAGGTCCAGAATATTGAGAGAACTAATGAAAAGAAATGCAGGGGAAGGTGGCCTAGCTGGTACAGATCTTAAATTGTATTATAAAGCAGCAATCATCAAAACTACTTGGTACTTGCTAAGAAACAGAGTGGTGGATCAGTGGAATAGGTTAGGTATACAAGACACAGTAGTCAATGGCTTTAGTAATCTACTATTTGATAAAACCAAAGACCCCAGCTTCATGGGTAAAGAACTCACTATTTGCCAAAAACTGCTGGGAAAACTGGAAAAGAGTATGGCAGAAACTAGGCATAGACCAAAATCTCACACCACATACCAAAATTAAGTCAAAATGGGTTCATGATTTAGATATAAAGGCTAATACTATAAGCAAATTGGGAGAGCAAGGAATAAGTCACCTCTCAGATTAATAGAGAACAGAAGACTTCATGACCAAACAGGAGATAGAGAGCATTATGAAATGCAAAATGGATAATTTTGATTACATTAAATTGAAAAGTTTTTGCACAAACAAAGCCAATGTAATCAAGATTAGAAGGGAAGTAGAAAATTGGGAAAGAATTTTTGCAGCCAGTGTCTCTGATAAGGGCTTCATTTCTAAAATATGTAGAGAATTTATAAGAATACAAATCATTCCCCAATTGATAAATGGTCAAAGGATATGAACAGGCAGTTCTCTTTAATTTCTTAATTTGAAAAATTAAAGCCATCTATAGTCACATGAAAAATGTTCTAATTACTATTGATTAGAAAAATGCAAATCAAAAACAACTCTGAGGTACCACATCACATCTATCAGATTGGCCAACATGACAAAACAGGAAAATAATAAATGTTGGAGAAGATGTGGGGAAATTGGAACACTAATGCATTGTTGGTGGATTTGTGAACTGATCCAACTATTTTGGAGAGCAATTTGGAACTATGCCCAAAGGGCTATAAAAATGTGTATACCCTTTGACCCAGCAATAGCACTTCTAAGGCTAAGATCCCAAAGAGATCATAAAAATGGGAAAAGGACCCACATGTGCAAAAACATTTATAGTAGCTCTTTTTGTGGTGACAAAGAATTGGAAATTGAGGGAATACCCATCAATTGGGGAATGGCGGAACAAGTTGTGGTATGTGAATGTAATGGAATACTACTATGCTATAAGAAATGATGAGCAGGCAAACTTCAGAAAAACCTGGAAAGACTTGTATGAACTGATGCTGAGTGAAGTGAACAGAACAAGGAGAACATTGTGCACAGTGACAGCCATGTTGTGCGATGACTAATGTTGATAGACTTAGCTCTTCTCAGCAATGCAAGGATCTAAGATATCTCCAAAGGTCTCATGATGGAAAATGCTATCCACATCCAAAGAAAGAACTATGGAGTTTGAATGCAGATCGAAACATACTATTTGCCCCTTTTTTTTCTTCTATTTTGTTTTGTTTACTCTTTCTTATAGTTCCTCCTATTGGTTCTAATTCTTCCTTACAACATCACGAAAGTGAAAATATATTTAATAGGATTGCATATGTATAGCCTATATCAGACCCAGAGCCATCTTGGGGTGGGAGGGAGATAGGGGGAGAAAAATTTAAAACTCAAAAGTTTATGGAAGTGATTGTTGATAAATCAAAATAAATTAATTAAAAAAATAAAAATAAATAAACAAAAAAGGTAAACAGGAGAGAAAAAAAAGATGTTACTCAATAAGGTTAAGCTGTTTACATCCCTACATGGGAAGATGATATTTGTACCTTGTAACTCTTGAGAACTATATATTTATAATGACATTTAGAAGGCATATACATAGACAGAGGGTGTGGGAATAAAATGAATTTTATATGATGATAAAACATATATATATATACGTATATATACACATATATATATGTATATATATATATATATATCAGGCACTATGCTGAGCACTGGAGATACAAAAAGAGGCCAAAGGTAGTCCCAGCCTTTAAGAAACTCACAATCCAATGGAGGAGACAACAAGCAAACAAATATATGCAAAACAAGCCATATACAAGATAAATAGGAGATAATTAAGCATGGGAAGACACTAGAATTAAGAGAGGTTAGAAATGGGTTCCTATAGAAAGTAAACTTTTAGTTGGGACTTGAATGAAGCCAGGGTGGGCATTAGGTAATAGGCAGAGATGAGGACAGAGAGAATTCTAGGTATGAGGTTCATCCACACAAAATGTCCAGAGCCAAGAGATGGAGTCTCTTGTTTATAAAACGGCAAGGAGGCTAATGCCCCTGGTTCAAAGAGTACTCAGTGGAGCGTAAGGTACAAGAAGGCTTGGTATTGCTCAGACAGCACAAGTCAGAGCTGAAAGTAAAATATCTGGTAAGAAGTTCCACAAAATGCTTTTGCCTTTTGGAGAAAGTATAATGATGAGGGATTATTGTTTTAAATATTGTCAATGCACTTTTTTGTTTTGTTTTATTTTGTTTTCATCACTTATTTTATAGTAGATGAAATAAATAGGTGCTCAATACTTGTTATCTACTCCGTACATTAAGTACTTTTTTTCTAGAAAGGATCTTATTAAATCACTTTTAGGGAAAAATTTAAATGTATGATATACCAGTGCTATATTTAAGAGAATTTCCTTCAGCACTTGAAGTTAAAGAGTAATGAGAAAATAACAAAAGCTAATTGCTATTAACAATAACTAGCATTTATACAGTAATTTAAGTTTGTAAAGCAATTAATATTTAACTCTCACAACAACCCATGAGGCATGTGTTATTATTTTTCCCATTTTACAGACAAGGAGATGAATGCTGCAAAACATTAAGTGATTTATGATTAAATGCAAAAGATTAAATACAAGGTCACAAAGCTAAAAACTATCTAAAACAGGCTTTGAACTCAATTCCTCCTGACTCCAAATCCAGAACTGTCTCCAATAAATGATCTGCCTGCTTCACTGAGTACAAGAAAAGTACTTGAGTAAAGTCTTTGTTGTCCTTTGTACTTACAGAGAACCAAAATGACATCATGATATCAGGGTCACTGTACAGTGTGCCTGATTGTGGCTGATCATACCAATACAAGCCCAGAAGGTTCTATGACAGGTCAGGCACAAAAGTCTACATGGACATTTGAGATGGAGATGTCTTTAAATTTGTGCATCTCACATTTCTTTTTAGCTACTGCAATTCTGCTTTGCTCATAGAGCACCATGGCACCTTGTCTTATACAGGCACACCAGGCTAGACGGTTCTATGTCAGTGTCTACTGTTCCTCACAACCTATACCAAAACTCTTCAAAGAGACCTTGAGAGTATCCTTATTTCACTTCTTTTGAACTTTTTGTGAGAGCTTGCCTTGTGTGAGTCCTCCATTTAAAACATACGTGTGTGTCTCTCTGTGTGTGTATATGTTTCACTGCATAATCATCGCACCCTGTTTTGTTTTGTTTTTGGTCCAAAAATTGGTTTATAACCTTTTATCAATGATTTTCATGGTATAATTATGTTTGTCATGCCACTTAAAAGGTAAACAGAACAGCAATGTATTTAACAGTGGCATATGGATAGGCATTTATCGCTAGTGCATTGATTAAGAGGTCCGAGCAGAGAATTCTCAGCTAACAAGCATAGTCAGTCAATGTATATTCACAAGCATTCTATGCATCTAATCTTGCACCAAAGACAGTTTAGAAATAAATGATTTTCAAATAGCACAGGCACAATTTTTTAAAGCTTCACAAAATGGCCACAACCCACTTTTTTGCAAAAAAAATTAGCGATGTTGTAAGGAAGAATTAGAACCAATAGCAAGAACCACAAGAAAGAGAAAACAAAACAAAACAGAAAAAAAAAGCAAATAGTACGCTTCGATCTGCATTCAAACTCCATAGTTCTTTCTTTGGAGGTGGATAGCATTTTCCATCATGAGACCTTTGGAGATGTCTTAGAACCTTGCTGAAAAGGGCTGAGTCTATCAACCTTAGTCATCACATAATGTGGCTGTTACTGTGTATAACATTCTCCTGGTTCTGCTCACTTCACTCAACGTACGAGTCTTTCCAGGTTTTTCTGAAGTCTGCCTGCTCATCATTTCTTATAGCACAGTAGTATTCCATTACATTCATATTCCACAACATGTTCAGCCATTCCAATTGATAAGCAATTTTTATATAATGAGAATTTGTCCCTACTCACCCACTTCTTTTAGACTATGAAACAAAGCCATACACAAGATAATACCTTTATGCAAGTCATAAAATGAACTAAAATGCAGACACATTAAGTATTATCTCTTTGTTGTTCAGTCATATCTCACTTCGTGACTCCATTTGCAGTTTTCTTGGCAAAGACACTGAAATGGTTTGCTGTTTCTTGCTCTACCTCATTTTACATATGAGGAAACTTAGGTAAACAGGGTTTAGTGACTTGCCCAGGGTCACACAGCTAGTAAGTGTTTGAGCCCATATTTAGTGTTTGAGCCCAGTAAAAGGAATGGGCACTATACTCACTGTACCACCTAGCTTCCCTATTAAATACTGTACCATGATATTAAACAGAATTAAGAAATTAAATGGAAATTTAATAATAAATTATGAACATTAATATGCAGTAAAGTTAACATAAATGTGCAGTATGTTGCCCCTTCCCCACCCACTGCACCTAGCCTTTGTCACTGGTGGTTAGCTGTGCAACATTTTTCATAAAACTATTAAAAGATGTTTGGATAGCAGCTCTCTTTTTTCCTTGTATAGCTGATGATAACAAGCAATATTACCCTCAATTAGTCTTCAGAATTCTTTACCTAATGTTGAATTTGCTTAATGTGAATTTATGTAAAACAAGAATTGTCTGTACTGAGCCAGAAGGAAAGGGAATCAAAATGCAGTTGTAACCAGCCCTGTCACCATTAATGGGTGTTCAAGAATAGCAAACCGTTTTTTTCCCCAAAGTGTGAGGAGCACTTTGAGCCTGACAGCCCAAAAACAAAGGTATTTCCATCATGAAAAGGAAGTAGTCAGAAAATGATAATGGGAAAAAATGAAAATGAAAAGGCTGAAACACCAAATATTTCAAGAGAAACTCAATAAAAAGGCCAAGCAGATAAACGAATAGTAAAGACACTAAAACCAGAAGGAAGGATGAATGCTAAATTCGCAGTAAGAATATAAAGCTATTTTAAAATAATGTCCAGAAAAGTAAAGCTTCCCTCAATAAATACACAATCCTATGGATTCCCAAGAAATAAAGAATAAGAACATAAGATTACAGAATGACTCAAAAGAGAAATTAAATTTAAAAACAAAAAGGAAAAATTGGGATATGTAATCCAGGACATAGAGCTCAATATAGAATTAAAAGCTCAATTAGCAAAATAGGAGAAAATTTGGACCCACAAAGTCAAGTTTATCTTAAGAAGTAAAAAAAATAATATTAGATTTGAAGCTCAAAAATACTGAATTAGAGGAAAATCTGGGAGAAGCAAAAGGAATCAACACTGAAAAAAAGGCCTACGAATTATATTTTAATTCTAATAAAGCAAATGGCCTATAGACATCTTGAACACAAATGTTGAAAGCAGAATTTATTGCAATTTCTCCTAAATCTTTAACTCTTTGGAAATTACACTCAAGTACCTATAAAGTATGCCACCTTTCTCTCAGTCACTCAGGTTCATAACATTGATGTCATACTCAACTGCTCACTCTCTCTCATCACATCTATGTATTCCACTGACAAACCATGTTATTTCTAACTTCAAAACCTCTCGTATATGTTTGCTTCTCTCCACTCACATAGCAAACACCTCTGATTTAGTCCTTTATCACCTCCTCCTGCCTCATGTCTCCCTCCTAATTGATCCTCTATTTATCTGCCAAACTATTTTTCCTAAAACATGAGCCTGACAATATCACCAGCACCCCAGTCAATAAACTCATGTGACTCTACTGACTCCAGGTTCTAATATAATGTACGCTTATGGGCATTTGCAACCCTAGACCCCTTAAGAATAGGGACTGAATACTAGCTTTTTTTTTAATTTGACTCCCCAGGGCTTTGTGGTGTTTGACACATTGTAAGTTCTTAATATTTTTTTTCATTTATTTCATTCATTCCTGCCTTTCTGTTCTTCTTATACTCCTCTCCACACAATCTATGTTTTAAAGAAAATGGCTCACATCTCTATCTCCCATGTCTGTGTGTGTTCCAGAGTTGACTTTGAAGTTCCAGATTTGAACCTTTTAGGCTCAGACAAATCTAACA
>NW_020954579.1:21606278-21627525 GCF_900497805.2 Vombatus ursinus
AGAAGAAGAAGAAGAAGAAGAAGAAGAAGAAGAAGAAGAAGAAGAAGGAGGAGGAGGAGGAGGAGGAGGAGGAGGAGGAGGAGGAGGAAAAGGAGGAGGAGAGCAACAACAACAATAAGAAAGAAGAAGAGAAATAGGAGAAAGAAAAAGAAAGTGGTTTAAAACATAAATACTACATTACTAATAATGAGACCTATTACATATCCTTTTCTAAAATTATATTTTCTCCTCTTTTTGGTGTTAATTCATGATGTATCTATATTCCAATCAAAATTGAGTTACTTAAATTATTTCTTATTCTATTAATCTAATTATTTTATGTATTTTTAAAATTATATTTCTCTCATTTGTAATCAATCTTGTTGACGTATATTAGAAAACATACTTTCTAATAAGCTGCTTTATTTGAACTCCATTTTTGTGAATTCTTTTTTTACTTTGTCCTCCTGAGTCATCTGGGTTCGGTGGCAAGATATAGATCAAGATGACTGTAGATGCTCCCCTCCCCAATTTTTTAGATAGTCTTTGGATCAAGGAAAAGTATTCTGTCCTCACTTAAATCCAATTAACTTGCAAATCATGGCATTACCTTCCTGATGTCATGGTCCTCTTTGAGAGTAAAGGGCAAACAACACATAAAAAACTTAACCCTTTTGCCAGAAACCTCACCCTAGGTTATGGTGAACATTCCATCTACCACCCAATTTTTAGCTTCTGAAAATCTGAGTATAAACAAAGTTAGTGTACAAAATCAATCAAATAGCTCTGGGATTCAGGTTTTTCCAATCTTCGACAAGTCTCTTCTATTCTCCCATCAAGATCAATGGGTGGAAAAAATGCATAGTTAATGACAAATTCAAGGACAAATCATTGTCTCCCCAACCTGTTCTGTCCCTTTCTTTTTTTATTTTTTTCCATTTTAAAAATGTATTGCATCAAAAACAAATAAATAAATACAACTAAACCTAAAACCCAAACCAACCCAAAGATACAAGAAGATCATAACTGAGGCTTTCTTGTCTGACCCAGAAAAAAATGTGAAAACATTTTTTAAAAAAAGAAATAGAAAAACCAGCTTCAAAAATATTTATCCAAAAAGTAAGGCATCCACTTTACAAAAAAGTCAACAATACAAGTAAAGGAACAGGTTGAAGGGGATGAGAAAGAAGGGTCAATAGGAAGGGGTTGACTCCCTCCCCTGCACCTTGGCTGCTTGCTCTTATCAAAACCTGGGCCTTGATTAATTAATCATATGGGGCAGTAGGGTAGAGATGGTAATCTAATGCAAGCTAGAGGTTAAAGGTAAGGGGGAGGAGAAATGGAGGTGTCTTTGGAATTCCTAGTCCCTAGAATGAATTGAAGAGATTTGAAAAAAATGTACCAGAAAGGATATTGGGAGAAGAAAGACTCCTTAGCTCCATATCTATGTGGGGATGAGTGGTAAGGGATGAAGTCTGGAGAGCAAGGAAGGAATTAACAGATCTCAGAAAGCTAAATGGGGATTCAATTTCCATGGACCCACCATCTCTAACCCCACATATAGGGTTGAAGAGATTAAAAATTAGCCTTAAAACAAAGGATCAATATAGTATTTCTACAAAACCCATGGAAAACCAACCAAGACATTCAGTATATCTGTCTCAAGACATAGTGAGGGACTTAATTTCCAACATCTTGGGTAGCCAGCTAAAGGAACTCCTTTCTTCCACAGTGAGGGAGAAGAAAGTAGATGCAGGGTTATTACATAGGCTTTTCAGATATCCATCTCTAAGCTAGCTTCCATCTTCCCTCATAAACATCTTCTTTGTCTCTATATTATTGGTATGTCCTATTTTTGGAAATAAGTCCTGAAGGGAGGTAGGGGGGATGGGAGGTACTGTTTGGATTGGAGTGTATTTATAGGGAAAGGAAGTCTAGTGGGTTGCTTGAGAAAAAAGGGGTAGATAAGATGGCACCGGCCCTCACCTCAGAACATACTCCTCCCCAAGCCCTATCTCTCAAATCCTCATATCCATAGAATGAGATCCCCTGTGAGGAGTGGGTAGTTCCAGCAGAGAAGGAAGGATGTCCTAAGGGAGAAAATTTGGAAGATTCATGCTCTGATCCTGAAAAATTGGTCCAACCTTGATTTCAAGCTGGAGACTTGGGTAGCTCACAGTCTCCTTGTAGGGAGAGACCCTACCCCAGGGAAGAGATAGTGTAAATCTTCAAAATGGCAGCCCTGAGAAGTGGAGTTAGGGGCTCTTGAGGACAGAAAAGGGTAAATACCAGTGATAATTACCAAATATCTCCTTCCCACTAAGGACTGCCCCAAGGCAAAGATGTTTTGTCCCTTTCACAAGCAGATCCAACTGCACCCCAGAACTCAGAGGGACTTTGAGGCACAAACATCTTTATATCTACAAACATAAATACAAATTAATTATGGGAGTTGGAGAAACAGCACTAACAAATGGTGAATCAAGAAAAACCTACAGTAGGAGACATCACTTGTGTTGATTTTTTTTTAAAGAAAGAATCAAGGTTCCAAGAGATGAAGGTAAACATGGAAAGAATTACAGCAATTATAAGAATTAAAGAATTACAAAGTTGCAGTCTATGTTGGAGGCAGAAGGCTATGTATGAGGAAAAGCAAGTGGACAAGTTTGGCTGAAGACTACAGTGTGTGAGAATTAATAATGTGTATTTAGCTAGATCTAGATTGTGAGTGCTAAATGATAAAAAGACATTTTTTCATTTGTATCAAAGCTCTGGACTTACGTTTCTAAGCCACAGGTACGCTAACAAGTCAGGTTCCCAGAATTAAGTTGGCTGCATGTACAGTATTCTAGGGGTGCCCTCCAGGACTTGGAACTTGTTGCCTCTAATGCCACAAGCTCCCCACATCTTAGTATGTTCTGCCAGTGTTGGTTGCCAGTGATTAGCATACCAGTTCCATTTAGCAAATTAACAAAATTAGTTTGACAAAGGAATAGTTTCTGCAAAGATATAATAAGATAAGAAGTTTTAACACTTCATAAAAAACACTGTTGGAGTCCATGATCTTCCTTAAATCACCGTAGTCCTTTGAGAGAATGGACTTAAATATAAGTCAGTTTCTACTTAGCATTCACCCTACCCTTGCTACCAGGTTCACTTCTGGATTTGCCCTACCTTATGAATGAATTGCTGTAGATCCCTGTTGGTTGCTTTACAGGTTGTTCAGATTTTTGCTTCTCACTGTCTGGCTTCTGGAAAATCCTGTCCCTGGACCCTTAGTGGCTTACTCATCTTATGTTTCAAAGTTCATAAGGTTCTAACTATCCCCAATACTCCCAAACAGAGGGGGTTAAGGAATGATACAAAGAGGTAAAAAACATATGTTCATGGACCACATTGGCCTTGGATTGGGGATAGGGATGATGTCTCCCTTACTTTACTTTACTCAAATTCAGCCAGGGAAGAAAAGAGAAGAAACAAGAAATTTACTTTTTCCATTTGATGTCTTTTGAATGACTCCTGCAAACCCAGTTCCAGCTCCTCAGCCAATCAACAGTCAGTGTCTTCAGAAATCAAAATGCAGCCAGGGACTCAGACTTACCTAATCAAGCACAATGTCTTCCTACTAACACATATTTGTAGCCACTATTGATGCTAGAGTTGGAAAGGGATATGGGGGAAAGAAATCCTTTCTTGTTTTACTAGAAGTCTGAGAGAGTATATGGGAAGAGTTCCAAAAAAAAAAAAAAGATCCCCCCCCAAAAAACAGAAAAAAACATTTCCACAGCTCTTGTAAAGTCCCCCTTTCTGATTCATAAGACTCTATTCTCTTCCCTGGAGCCAATCATCTTTTATATTCAATTGAATTCAATAAACATTTATTAAGTGGTAGCAACTATGTGGGGCAGCTATGTGGTGCAGTGGTTAGATCACTGGGAACCAGGAAGAATCTCCTTCATGAGTTCAAATCTGGCCTCAGACACTACTGTGTAACCCTGGGCAAATCACTTAATTTTGTTTGCATCGGTAAAGTGAGCTGGAGAAATAAATGGCAAATCACTACAGTATTTTTGCCAAGAAAAGCCCAAAATGGGATCACAAAGAGTTGGACATGACTGAAAAGAATGAACAAAGCACTAAGTGTCAGGCACTGTACTAAAAACACTAGGGATACAGATTAAAAAAAGAAAGAAAGAAAGAAAGATAGTCCCTGTTCTCCAAGAGTTTTCAAACTAGTGGAGTAAGACAACATACACAAAAGGAAACAAGAAATCAAGGATAGTTGAGGGGGCACCAGGAGTTGTTCTGTGAAGCTGAAACCAAGCAGAGCTACAGATAGGCAGTGCAGTGATATGATCCACCAGTCATGGGGACTCATAGGTACAAATTAGGAATCTGTTCTTCCAGTGCAGCATGATGTGTGTTCTGCTTTGATATTTCAGTAGAACTGCATTTTTTTTTACAGCAAGGAACCAGAGAAAACACCGAGTTCCAGGGGAAATATGTACATGTGTATATATATATATATAATATATATATTTTTTTTTGACAAAGGTCTACCCCCTATAACCTCATTCAATGGATTAGGGAACTCATTTCATCAGGATTTAACTTGATCACCACCCTCAAATTAAAAAGATTTAAAATTCTCTGTATATACTATATGACATGAAAGAGAAACCAGATACACAGTAGATGGCAGGAGGAAATTAGAATGCATTTCAAATTTTATCCAAAGTGTATATCAACTTCATGTCCTTATTGGTATCTATCATACTGGTAAGTTCAGCTTTAAATGACTACACAAGTTTAGGCTGCATCCACATGGCACTCCAACATTTGAATGAGAAGTGAAGAATCCATGTATGTTAACTCATTAACAACCACTTAATTGAGAACATTTAACCAAATGATTTTCCTTTTTCCCTTCATGTATCAATTCCTCAACGTATTGCCGACACAACCTCAGTGAGTCTGTATCTTTCTTAATTCATTTATTCTCCTACTTCTATTCATTACTTGGATTATAAAATCATGTAATTATGCTTTTAAAGTAGTTTTTTGGTGGTCGTGTTCTTTCTCCCTCCAACCCTGAAGTATATGCCTAATTCCTATGGTGATACTACCACCTTGTGGCTACAAAATAAAACACCAATTTCTAATCATGTTCAATAAGAGGTGATAAAAAGTAGTACGCTTAAAATTTAGCAAAAGAAAAAATAAATTTTCACTACACTTAATGACTTTTTAATGACCAAATTTTAATACTTAGCAGTGTTGACACTTGGATGGTTCCATGTGATTTCATTATAGTGGATACTTTTTTTTTTTCCCTCTCCATTCCATGTTTCAATGCTTTCATATGATATGTGATTCTTCTCCCTGATGTGTCAGACTTTCTTTACTGACATTCTCTCCACAAAATATCTACCAAAATCAGTTAGAAGCTTTCCTCTGGGCCATATAACATTTTGGCGATATCCAGGCTCTTCACTGGTTGTCTCCTATTCTTGCAACTGCATTGGGATGGTATGTCTCCATTTGTTCTCCCCTTCACCCTCCCAAAAAAAATAGGTTGTTTTTTGTCTTTTGTTTTATGATTTTATTTTTTCAGTAAATGCTGAGTCATTTTTGACTATTTAAAGCAGTAATTTGGCATCTGTATGCAACAAGGTATGGAAGTATTGTGAGTTGCATTAGTGAAGAAATAAATATCAATGTTATCTTCTCTAAGAAATACTAATTAACCAAGGTAATTTTTAAAAATATCTCTCCTGATTTTTTGTCAACTCCCTCCCAGTTTTACCTCTTTATTCTAATTTACTTTTTTCTTTGACCTTTGTTCTAAACAGTCAATGCATCTGACAGCATGCAGACAAGTGATTCTAAAATGACTCCTGAATGTCTGACTCCTGTATGAAATGGCATTTCTATCTGACTAGCCATTTCCTGTCTCTTAAGCTACAGTAAGTTTCATTTTTCATGATGTCATTTGGGGCTCATCAAGTCCAATGCCTTCTGACTTTCTCCTTGGATAATAACTGACATTTATATAGCACTTATTGGTTTAGAAAACATTCTCCTTACAATAATCATGCGAGGTAGGCAACACAAGCATTATTTAACCCCTTTTTACCTCTAAGGAAACTCCAACAATGAGAGTGTGGGTTTTGCCTATTTTTGCACAGCTAGCGTCTCAGGTGGGATTCAAACGGACCTCTCCTGACTCTAAGTTAAGCATGCTATCCACAGCAGCAGCATCCTTAAAAAAATAAATAAAAATAAAAATAAAAAGGTCCTATTGGGCAGGCATATCCATGAGATTTCAAAGTAAGTTAAAAGTTTTTGACTTTTTTTAACTTCTTCATCCCCAAGCTAATTTTACAGCGAAGCTTTTTGTCACTCTTCTCTTTGCACTTATTTTAGTTTGGGGAAAATATTAAAAATTCTTCACAGATTTTCATGACTGTAAATTGTTTTTTATCTGCCACTATCTCTAAAAAAGTCTGCTTCCTTTTAAGTGCTTTATGAGCTCTGCAAGGCATGATAATCAAAAGTCACATAAAAGTATATTTTCTTATTGGCTTTGGATGTGTAATTCCCCTTTACCAAGCCTACTCACAGATCCCATGCTTCCTAAACCCAGGGAAGACTGAGCTGAACTCCAGCCACCTTGCGGAGTACTCCCATCAATCTAACTAACACCAGACATAGCTGTGGGCAGGTCAGCAGGGAGTTGGTAGAATTGTTCAGTCTAGTCTTAGCTGGGTTTAGGAAGCATGGGATCTGGGAGCAGGATAAAATATTCTATTGCTATATGTTTTTATAGCACCCCCAAAGCAAAGACGAATGAGTGAATCAGTACCATCCTGGATATAATGAATCATCAGTTTTATGCTGTAATGAGATTTGGTGGGTGAATGTCAGTCTGAGAAAGAAACCTCAGACAACTTCCTTTCTCGTTTTGTTTCTTATGCTAGGTTTAAAAGAACCTGATTCCCCTGAGGTTCTTGGGGGGGGGGGAAGGAATTAGAAAAAAGTGGTGCTTCTTAGATGAGGGTGGGGGACAGAAACAGGGGGCTACTATTACTCCTCAGCAAACTATCTTACCATAAGCCATTGCTACAAGTTAAACCTCATTTGGGGAATTGTTTTTTATTTTAATTTTTCCTTGGCTTTGGGAGTCAGAGTCTTGTTTTGATTCTTTCTCCCTGTTTCTGTATGTAAGATATTGCACCACTATTGTTATAGGAACTAGAGATAACTGCATTATGAAAAAAATTTGTTGTATCTTTTTTATTTTTATGCTTTCAAAATTATTTCATTTTTCCTATGCTGAATTGAGCACAATGTTATGCTACTTGTTAAATTTTGTAATTTTGATAAGCAATTTTAAAGAAATTACATTTTATATTTTATATATTTTATTATATTTTCTTTTTCTCTCTCACTATAATTTTCAGTCAAATAAAGCATTTATTAAGCATTTGCTATGTACCAGGTACTTTACTAAGCTGGGGATTTAAACAAAGGGGAAAAAGTTATCCCTGCATTCAAGCAAGTGAATGTTTAATTGGGAAAGAACAATAGAAACCTATCAATCAATCAATATTTATTAATCACCTACTGTGTGCCAGGCATTGTGTTAAACACTGGGGATACAAGAAGGGGCAAAAGATAGTACCTGCCCTAGAGCACCTTATGCTCTAATAAAGGAGACAATATGCAAACAAATATATAAAAAGCAAGCTACATATAAAATAAATAAAATAAATAATTTGTGGAGAGAAGGCACTAAAATTTGAAAAGGCTTTTCATAACAGATGGGATTTTAGTTGGCACTTAAAGGAAGCCAGGTAAGAAAGTAGGCAGGGAAAGGCAAGATTATCCCAGGCTTGGCGGACAGCCCTGAAAAATGCTTGGAGCTGAAAGATGGAATGTCTTATTTGTAATATTACTGGAAGGAAGCCAGTAGTACTGGAAGGAAGAGTTCATGGGAGGAGTAAGGTTTGAGAAGTCTTGAAAGGTAAGAGCAGGTCAGGTTATGAAGGGTTTTGAATGTATAAAGTATAACTTTATCTCTATCTATCTATCTATCTATATGCATATATAAACACAATATACATATATACATACATATATACAATATAGATATATAAGTATATCCATACATTCACAAAATAACTTGGAGGTTATATCAAAGGGAAGGGGGGTCTACAAAGAGTTTTTACAGAAGGTGAGATTTTAGCTGAGAAGTGAAGGAAGACTGCAGAAAAAATAAGAGCCAAATGAGGAGAAATTTGAATTTAATTAACTTTATTTCTGTTTCCTTTGTCTTATATTTTTAATCTTATTTTTATTTGTCTCAGCTGCACACACATTGTTATATCTTTCTGTTGCATTTACATAGAAAGATAAGAATTAAAACTGTCAATTTCATTACTATGTAGAACTCCAAAGTGAGAAAGATACTGCCAGCAATGGATATAAGCAGCTTCTCTGACACTTACAGTCTTAGAGCATTGAAAAATTAAGTGACATACAGTCAATATGTATCAGAGCTTAGACCGGAATGCAGCACTTCCTGCTTCAAAGACTCTATCCACTACATCATTCTGATTCTAGCTTCATTTAGAAGCCTGTTTTTTGGGTTTTTTTTGTTTTTTTTTTTTGTTTTTTGGCTAGGCAATGGAGGTAAGTGACTTGCCCAGAGTCATGCAGCTAGTAAGTGTTATGTGTCTGAGGCCAGATTTGAACTCAGGTCCTCCTGAATCCAGGGCTGGTGCTCTATCCACTACACCACCTAGCTGCCCCAGAAGCCTGCTTTTAAAAACACTATTAACTGACACTACCAGTGTTACTTGGTTGCTATCACTGTGCGGTCTGTCCAATTCTAAAAAACAGAAAAATTCTCACTTGATCTTGTCCATCCCCACTAGCTATCATCCTTTATCTCTTCTTCCTTGCATGGCTAAACAACTTGAGAAGGTTTTCTACTATTGGTGCCTTTTTTTCCCCTTTCCTCTCACTCCTTAAAACTCTCTGCAGTCCAGCTTCAGTCTATCATTCATTTGAAATTGAAGTTGATTGAATATTGTCTTTATGGATCAATATTTTGAAAATATTAATGATGAATGTTAAATGTACTATTGTTTAATACACATTCACATCCATAACTATTTTAGGCCAAGCCTAATTCAGGTCAGTTGGGGACCTCAGGTTTGGAATTGGAAAGAAATTAAATACACATAGACCATGTAACAATCAATAAAAGGATGTTTACTTAGGTATAGCATAGAAAAGACACTTAGCAAGGATTCAACATTGATTGACTTGAGTGAGAACTTTTCCAGGCTCTGTGTTAACCATGCTGGCATTCTGGTCAAGAGTGAAGGAGAGCTTGAACTTTAGTTCCCTAAGTAAATTAAGTCTCCAGGACTGTTTCTATACCTTTTAAGGAAAATCTAACCTTGCTTACATTACAGAAATTTCTTCTGTAGTAGTTCATTAGGAAACTACCGGTATTTGGAGTAGAATCTCTATATGAATCTGAGGATAATATGAAATATTAAAGGCTATAGTAAAATAGTTAAAGGATTGTAGAAGAGTTTATAGTGGAACAAAGTCTGGAAAATCCATTAGACACATGTTCTATGAATTACTGGGACCATTTCATCTCTGGAAAATTCCTGAAAAAAATCAATGTAGGGGACAGTACTTAGGAATTGGCTTGCAACCTTCCATCTGAGAAACTTTGATGAGAAAAGGGGGAGATTAATCACAGTAGTTAAGGGATAGATTTAGATCTCTACTAGAAGCCTCATATTTAGAGGGAGCTGAGGCAAGAATTTATCATCAAACAGTTCATTTATGAATGAGGCTAATTCCGTGTCCCTGTTCCTAGAAAGATGTTTCCCTGTTTAGGGAAACTATTTGGTTGTGGCTGGAGAGTGGATAAATCCTCTGGGAAAGGATAAAGCTAGGTAATCCATGGCAAAAAGAAACAATTCATCTGTATATAAGGCACAGATTATGTTTGGCTCATACAGAAGAGTACCACCTATGCAACAGGTGAGGGTTAGATTCCTTGGGTTGCATAAAGAAGCTTACCTGTGGGCAGGTCTGAGACTAGATACTTAATTGTAGGTAACAATTAAGACTTAGGACAGCTTTTTTTTTTCAGAAGAGTACTTTTGCCCTCATGGGTAAGACTTAGTATTGGTCTAAGTTGAACATGCAACAGAGCTACTTACTACTGCACCTGAGAGGAAAAAGAGGAATTGCTTTTTAGAAAGTATCAGAGACCCTACATTTGAATACCTGTGGGCTGTAAGGAAAAGATACCCTAGAATCACATGGCAGAAATGCTTGCAAAAACTCAGATGGTTCTATAGTCCTGGACTAATGACTGGCACAACTTTTATTCAGTTTGGCAATACCGTTCAATACAAAGAGGAATTGACATCCAAAATGGCACTTGTATTTAGATTGAAAAGTCAATCAGTTTCTCAATTTGGATTTATTTAAGAATATCCCTAAAAACAAAAAAAACAACCCTTAACCTATGAAAAAGTATAGACCACATGAAAGAATTTGAGCAATTATGATGCCTTTATCTGTATTGATCTCAAAGAACTAACAATTAGTGGCATCATCACAGAGTCTAGTAACTCATACAGGTCATATATAGTGATCATACAGAGATGTCACTGGAATTTTTAGTTTTGATTTTCTTTTAGTAATTTTTATTATTTGGGGGATCAGCTCTGTTTCCCTTGCTTAGGAGGTTGTTGATATGGCTGAGACCTGTTTCATTGGATGTGAAAATATATTTAAGGCCTCAAACATTCTTCAGATAAGAAGCCAGAGGAAGGATGCCAATTGTCCCTGACTCCTTGGTTATCTCGTTAATTTGTAAATCTCCTCTCTTGATTGGCCCATTGTGAAACATTTAAATATGGTTTAATCTGTAACATGAATTAGTTTACCTATAGATTCTATTTAACTAGGTGTGTTTCCTTTGAGGATGTATGAGATTATGACTCTGTTTAATCATGTCTGTTTAACTTTCATGACACTGAAGGAAGCTTGGGATTATAATTTTTATAGTCTAAAATAATGTACAAGATTACAGTATGTAAAATAATTATTTATGTCACTCTGATGTAATCTTGTCTATAAGAAGTTTTGTTAGAATCTTAATGGAGGTTCAGGATAATCTTATTCCTGAGCCTGTGTTTACACATAATCAAACATAGGTTTTTAACCTCCATAATTTCTACATTGTAGTAGATCTATTTTGGCAGCAGTTACCTACCATATGAATTTAAAAATGAGTTATTTCTCCCAGAAGAAAAATAGAAAGATACATATAGACATAGAGTACTGGGCTTTAAACAAGAGGACCAAAATGGACAATGCCAAGAGGAGAAAATGCCCTAAATTTTCTCCTAAGTAGTCAGAAACCTTCACTCTTGTACTTGTGCAGTGGCTAATACCACATACTAGGGCAGAGGAAAACGCAGAGAAGACTGTTTTCATCTGATCAGCAGGATTTTTACAAGTTTGAACAAACTGTATGACCCAAACTTCTCAGAGACAACTGTTACTTTCCAAAACAAACTGAAGGAAAAAGTAGTAAGAGTCTACTAGAAGTGTCGTTCCCACATTGTCATTAGAAAGACAGGAAGAACATAAGGCTAGACTGGTGAAAGGGTTAGACTGGATTGAAGACAGTGGTCTGAAGTTTCAAGCGCAGATTGTGCAGAGCACTGACCCAGAGAAAATACTATAGAAATGTTTTTGACTTAGTTACTTATCACAAGATCTTCAAGATCTAAAGACTCCTAGAGGATATGGAAGTTATTTTCACAAATTTGTTAAGAACTATGCTGTTATGGTTAAACCTTTGAAGAATCCCACTTATTCATATTTCATTGAAAAGAACAAAGGACAAGTCAAAGGACAAGAAATACAAAGCCCTTAGAGATGGAGGAATGAACAATTTTGAACAAACTTTCAAAGACTTGATCAGCTTCCTCACATATAAACAACTGTTGGCCTAATCAGATCCAAATAAGCTGTTTGTCCTTCATGCAAATGCCAGGTTGGAGGGACTGGGAGTAGTCCTTTATGAAGAGAGTGAAGGTCATCAGAAATCAGTTGTATTTGCCTACAGAGAATTAAGTTAAAGAAAACTTTTTTTTTCTCAATGTGCAAACTAGAGTTTTTGGGTCTGAAATATACTTTCATAGAAAAGTTTAATGACAATTTGTATGGAATGAAGTTCCATGTGTAGACTGACAATAATACACTGACATAATCTCACCAATGCCAAATCAGTTGCTACTTTCAAAAGACAGATTGCTATGACTTCAACATACAGAAATAGCCAAGGTGGCTTATTTGGCTACATATGCCTTGTCCTGAAGGCCATGACTCAACAAAGATATCATGATACCTAAAGAAGAACTGAAAGTTGTACATGTCAACTGGACATCTTAATTACAAGCATATTGCACAATTGAGAGTTTTGGACTTCCACCACTTAGCAGAGCAGCAGCACATGTAAATATTGAATGGAGCCATAGATCTTTGCCTCAGCTGTCTAAGGATGCCCGGATGGTGGCAGGAACAGATGACTAATGAAGGACTAAGATGAATGATAAAAGTCAAAAATCCAAGGAATGGTGATAAAGGATCACAAGATCTCTTGAAGAAAAGATTTTGCCACATGAATATGAACTGCCTGGGGCATACGAATTAACCTGGTCACAAATAAAGTAGAAGTCATATTAGTGGAAGGATACTTAGTAGTAACAATAAAAGTAATAGCTAACAAATACAAAGTACTTTAAGGTTTGCAAAGAGTTTTATAGGTATTACCTCATTTTAGCTTTACAACAGTTGTGGAAACTAAGTCTTTTTTTACCTCCATTTTACAGATAAGGAAACTGAGACTTAGAAAGGTTATGATTTAACCAAGGTCAATAGCTAGAAATTGTCCATGGCTGGATTTGAATTCAGGTCTTTCTGACTTATTTTTTGAAGTTTTTTTTTTCTCTAAGACCATCTTAGAGAGTGGTCTTAAGCAACTCTCCTTTCTTATTATTCCATACCCATGGAGGTTCAGTGAAACCCCCCACCCATCCAAACACCTTCAACCCACATTCACTATTACCAAATAAATAAATAAATTTTAAAAAATCAAATCTATCAGGAAAATCTTGCAGAGTTTTATTTAGTCATTGAATCTTAGAGTTGGAAGGAACTCTAGAGCTCATTTAAGTCCAAACACTTTGAACAATTGCAAATTCCTTCCAAAGTGTCCCAAGTACTCCTTTGGTTTGTACATAACTATCAACAAAATAATCATGTATATTAACTTAAAGAGAACCAAACATTTCTCAAGTCTCAGTTCTCTCCCCATTTTACCCATGGAGCCCTCTTAGATAACTGGCGCTTAGTTATAAAGAGATATTTATCTTTCTCTCATTTATAAACTTTTTTTATATTTATCACATACTGCCTTAGGTTTGCTTTTTTAGTCTTCATGTTGTCAAACTTACAGGATTTTAACTTTTCCTGAATGCACTAAAGATCAGCAGATTTTTTTGAGCAGAAAGGGTCCTTAGAAAGAACCTCTTCTCTACTGACCCAGGGAGATAGCATCCTTCCCACTGCAGAATACAGATTACTATTCTTGGGCTGGTTATGCCTGGCCTTCTCTCTTGCACAGATTGGTGTTAGTGGTGGTGGAGATCCTGGAGAGGCTGAGGGATGAGATTTATGGGGAATGTAGGACAGACAAGAAGGTGAAAGAACTGGCTGTCCTTTTTCTAGCAGGACTCCATTTAAGGTCAGACTCTCCTCTATGTTCCTGTCACTTCTAATTATTTTTGTACCAGATGAAAAAAAAATTCCAAGTCCCATTTCTGCCCCTTTCCCCAAATGTCATCTTTCTGTTCGTCTTCTGCCATTCTCTTCATATTGACTCACATATGCATGTTACTGTGCTCTTTCCTTCCTTATAACATAAATCCTAGCTCTCAGCTATGCTCCTTTCACCTTACCTGGTATGGCATTTAAACTCTCTGTGATGAAACTCCAGCCCTGAGGCTATGCCCTAATTCTTTTAAATAGGTCCAGGAAACAGCAAACACTTACTTTGCCTTTCTTGCCCCCACTGTCTTCCCCAAAAACAGAGGCTGCTCTTTCTGCTCCCAACCTCCCCAGCTCCTGATATCTTCTGTACTTCTCTTTTTTCCTCTTACTCTGGGGAGGGTTGGGGTGTGGTAAATCTTCAAGGCCTCAAAGGTGGAATTACATAGTTCTTACTGAACTGAATAGGACAGAATGCTAGGGGACCATCTTAATCACTTACTGATGCAAAAGTTTTCCTAGCTTTTTCCTGTTGCTCCTCCTTCCTACCCTCTTCATGGAAGGCTGAGCACAACTGAGAATCAGCCAATCCTTCCTTCCTTCAGCATGTCTATAAAGGGGTTTTAAATCCCCAGAGTGGGTTATGCCACTGGGCCCTGACTCATGCTTTTTTTTTCTTTTTTCTTTTTTTTTGGCTAGGCAATGGGGTTAAGAGACTTGCCTAGGCTCACACAGCTAGTAAGTATTATGTGTCTGAGGTCGGATTTGAACTCAGGTCCTCCTGACTCCAGGGCCAGTGCTCTATCCACTGTGCTACCTAGCTGCCCCATGGCTCATGCTTTTTGATGGGGGCACTTGGACCTGGTAATTGCCTGTTAATGCAGGCAATATTCACCTCCATCACCAAAGGTAACCTGGACAGTGCCTTTCTTCTGGATCCAGGCTCTGAGGTATAAAGCTGAAATGCCTAACAACAATAGGATCGTAGGTTCTAGTTTACTAGAGGTGGAAGGTTGCTAATGCTACAAAGGAAGTAAGAGGTATTGGGAGAGAGCTAGAGGAAGAGCAAATCAGGATCTTTGTAGACATAGGGAGCCCTTTTTTTTTCTTTCTCCCTTCCTCAACACCTTCCTCCCCAACATGGCGTGCAATTTGATATAGGCTCTACATATGCATTCTTATTAAACATATTTTCACATTAGTCATGATATAAAGAAAAATTAGAACCACTAGGAGGAGCCACAAGAAAGAAGAAATGAAACAAAACAGAAGAAAAAAAAGAGCATATAGTATGCTTTGATCTGCATTCTAACTCCATAATTCTTTCTCTAGATGTGGATAGTATTTTCCATCATGAGACTTTTGGAAATGCTTAGATTGTTGCATTGCTGAGAAGAGCCAAGTCTATCAAAGTTAGTCATTGCACAATGTTGGTGTTACTATGTACAACTTTCTTCTGGTTCTGCTCATTTCACTCAACATTAGTCCATACAAGTTTTTCCAGGTTTTTCTGAAGTCTGCTTGCTCATCTTTTTTTTTTTTTTTTTAGTTTAAATCTACTTTTAATTTTTAAATTTTTTATTAATTTATTTTTATTTTTCAACATTCACATCCATAAGCTTTTGAATTTTAACTTTCTCCCCCTCCCTCTCCTCACCCGTCCCCAAGAGGGCATGCAATCTATTATAGGCTCTATATATCCATTCCTGTTAGACATATTTTCACATTAGTCATGGTGTAAAGAAGAATTAGAACCACTAGGAAGAACCGCAAGAAAGAAGAAACAAAACAAAACAGAAAAAAAAAGAACGAATTGCATGCTTTGATCTGCATTCAAACTCCATAGTTCTTTCTCTGGATGTGGATATCATTTTCCATTGTGAGTCTTTTGGAGATGTCTTAGAGCCTTGCATTGCTGAGAAGAGCTAAGTCTATCAAAGTTAGTCATGACACAAGGTGGCTGTTACCGTGTACAATGTTCTCCTGGTTCTGCTCATTTCACTCAGCTTCAGTCCATACAAGTTTTTCCAGGTTTTTCGAAACTCTGCTTGCTCATCATTTCTTGTAGCATAATAGTATTCCACTACATTCATATAACACAACTTGTTCAATCTTTCCCCAGTTAATGGGCATCCCCTCAATTTCCAATTCTTTGCCACTATAGAAATAGCTGCTATAAATATTTTCATACATGTGGGACCTTTTTCCATTTTTATGATCTCTTTGGGATATAGCCGTGTAAGTGGTATTGCTGAGTCAAAGGGTATACACATTTTTATAGACCTTTGGGCATAGTTTCAAATTGCTCTCCAAAATGGTGGGATCAGTTCACAACTCCACCAACAATGCCTTAGTGTTCCAATTTCCCAAAATCTTCTCCAACATTTATCATTTTCTTGTTTTGTCATGTTGGCCAACCTGATAAATGTGATATGGTACCTCAGAGTTGTTTTGATTTGCATTTCTCTAATCAATAGTTGTTTAGAACATTTTTTTCATATGACTATAGATAACTTTAATTTCTCCATCTGAAAACTGCCTATTCATATCTTTTGACCATTTATCAATGAAGGAATGACTTGTATTTCTTATATATTTGACTTATTTCTCTATATATTTTAGAAATGAGGCCCTTATCAGAGACACTGGTTGTAAATTTTTTCCTGTAGTTTTCTGGTTCCCTCTTTACCTTGGTTACATTGGCTTTACTCATGCAAAAACTTTTCAATTTAATGTAATCAAAATTATCCATTTTGCATTTCATAATGTTCTCTAACTCTTGCTTGGTCATAAATTCCTCTATTCTCCATAAATCTGACAGGTAAACTATTCCTTGTTCTCTTACTTTGCTGATAGTATCATCCTATATATCTAAATCTTGTACTCATTTTGACTTTATTTATTTATTATAGATAAATTTCCCTAAGAATATAGATGAGGGCAGCTAGGTGGCTCAGTGGATAAGTTCTGGCCTTGGAGTCAGGAGGACCTGAGTTCAAATCCAGCCTCAGATACATGATACTTACTAGCTGTGTGACCCTGGGCAAGTCACTTAATCCCTACTGCCTCAAAAAAAAGGCCTCATGAGTGTAGATGCAAAAAAAAAATTAATAAAATATTAGCAAAAAGATTACAGCAACTTATCATGAGAATAATATACTATGACCAGATAAGATTTATATCAGAAATGTTGGGCTGGTTCAATATTAGGAAAACTATCAGCAATAATTGATCACATCAACAACAAAACTAGCAGAAACCACATGATGAAGAAAAAGTTTTTGACAAAATATAACACCCATTCCTATTAAAAACACTAGAGAGCATAGGAATCAATGGAGTCTTCCTTAAAATGATAAATAACATCTACCTAAAACCTTCAGCAAGCATTATATATAATGTAGATAAGCTAGAAGCATTTCCAATAAGATCAAGGGTGAACCAAGGATGTCCATTATCACCACTGTTATTCAATATGGTACTAGAAACATTAGCTTTAGGAATAAGAGAAGAAAAAGAATTTGAAAGTATTAGAATAGTCAAAGAAGAAACAAAGCTGTAACTTTTTGCAGATGATATGATGATATACTTAGAGAATCCTAGAGAATCAAGTAAAAAACTACTTGAAATAATAAACAACTTAGCAAATCTTATCTTATACTTGTCTATAATTTTCTTTCTCTGTTTTGACTTTTCCTGCTTTGAGTATCAGCACAATATTTGTATGAAAAAAAATTGTAAGACTCCTTCTTCATCTGTTTTCCCAAATAATCTGTATAATATTGGAATATTTTTTTTTTTGTAAATGTGCATCCATTTCACTAAGATTGTCAAATCTATTGGCATACACTTGGGCAAAATAGTTTCTAATTATTGTTTTAATTTCCTCTTCACTGGTGGTGAATTAACCATTTTCATTTTTGATACTACTAATTTGGTTTTCTTCTTTCTTTTTTTAAATTAAATTAACCAAAGGTTTATCTATTCTATTGTGTTTTTTTTCATAAAACCAGGTTTTAGTTTTATTTATTGGTTCAATAGTTGTCTTAATTTCAATTTTATTAATCTCTCCTTTGGTTTTCAGAATTTCTGATTTGGTATTTAATTGGGAATTTTTAATTTTTTCTTTTTTCTAGTTTTTTTTTAGTCACATACCCAATTCATTGATCTCCTCTTTCTCTATTTTGGTCATCTAAGCATTCAGAGATATAAAACTTTCCTTAAGAATTATTTTGCTGCATCCAATAAGTTTTGGTATGTTGTTTCATTATTGTCATTCTCTTGGATGAAGTTATTGATTGTTTCTATGATTTGTTGTTTGACCCACTTGTTCTTTGAGATTAGATTAGTTTCAAATTAATTTTTAGTCTATCTTTCCATGGTCCTTTATTACATATATTTTTTGATCTGATCTGAAAAGAATGCATTTAATATTTCAGCCTTTCTGCATTGGATTGTGAGGTTTTTATACCCCACTACATGGCCAATTTTTGTGTAAGTGCTATGTACTTCTCAAAAAAAAAAGTATATTCTTTCCTATCCCCATTCACTTTTCTGCAGAAGTCTACCATATCTAACTTTTCTAAAATTCTATTCACCTCCTTAATTTCTTTCTTGTTTATTTTGTGGTTAGATTAATCTAGTTCAGAGACGGGGAGGTTGAGGCCCCCTACTAGTATAGTTCTGCTGTCTATTTCTTTCTGTAACTCCCTGAACTTCTCCTCTAAGAATCTGAATGCTATCCACTTGGTGCATATGTTTAGTAATGATATTACTTCACTGTCTATGGTGCCTTTCAGCAGGATGTAGTTTCCTTCCTTCTCTTTTGATAAAATCTACTTTTGCTTTTGCTTTGTCTGAGATCAGAACTGCTACCTCTGCTTTTTTTTTTCACTTCAGCTGAACCATAATATATTCTGCTCCAGCCTTTTACCTTTATCCTGTGTGTATCCCTCTGTTTCAAATGTGTTTCTTGTAAACAACATATTGTAGGATTACGGTTTTTAATCCATTCTGCTATCCATTTCCATTTTATGGGAGACTTCATCCTATTCACATTCATTTATGATTTCTATCTGTGTTTTTCTCTCCATCCTATTCCCCTCTCCCATTTATACTTTTCTTTATTTTCTCTCTTTCCTTCATCTCTAAAGTGTTGCTTTTAACCACCACCTCCCTCAATCTGCCCTCCTTTCTATCAGCCCCCATTTCCTTTCTCTTTTCCCTTACTACTTCTTCCCTTCTTTCTATCCCCCTTCCCTTTTCTTTCCCCTTTCCCCTCCTGCTGCCTATATGGCAAATTAAGTTTCTATACCTACCTGAGAATGTCATTCCCACCTTGAGCCAAATCCAATGAGAGTAAAGTTCAAACAATTCTCATTTCCCTCCCTTTTTTCCCTCTACTGTAATATGTCTTTGTGCCTCTTCATGCGATGTAATTTACTCTTTTCTGCTTCCTCCTTTCCTCTTCTCCCATTACAATTCTTTTTCACCACTTCATTAGTTTTTTTATCATCACCTTAAAATCAACTTAAACCCACCCCCTCTGTCTATGTATATCCCTTTTAAATGTCATAATAAAGATACAGTTCTCAAGACTTATAAGTATCATCTTCACATGTAAGGATATAAACAGCTTACCTTATTGAATAATATTGTTTTCCACTTCCTGTTTACCTTTTTATGCCTCTCTTGAGTCTTGTATTTGAAGATCAAATTTTCCATTGATCTCTGGTCTTTTCATCAGAGAAATCTGGAAGTCTCTAATTTTATTGAATGTCCATCTCTTCCTCTGAATGATTATGCCCAATTTTGCTGGGTAGTTGATCCTAGGCTGTAATTCAAGCTCCTTTGCCTTACATAATATCATATTCCAAGCCCTCACAATCTTTTAAGGTAGAAGATGCAAGGTCTGGTGTAATCTTGACTATGGTTCCACAATATTTGAATTGTTTCTTCATGGCTGCTTTCAGGATTTTCTCCTTGATTTAATAATTCTGGAATTTGGCTATAATATTCCTTGGTATTTTCAATTTGGGTTCCCTTTCAGGATGTAATTGGTGGGTTTTTTTTTTCATATGGCTATTTTACCCTCTGGTTCTAGGGCCTCAGGGCAGTTTTCCTTGATGATCTCCTGAAAGATGCTGTTCAGGCTCTATTTTTCATCATAGCTTTCAAGTAGACCAATCATCCTTAAGTTCTCTCTCCTAGATTTATTTCCAGGTCAGTTGTTTTTCCATTGAGGAAGTTTACATTTTCTTCTATGTTTTTCCATTCTTTTGATTTTGTTTTACTGATTCTTGATGTCTCATAGAGTCATTAGCTTCTGTTTGCCCAATTCTAATTTTTGATAGATTGTTTTCTTCAGTTAACTTTTGTACCTCCTTTTCCATTTGTCCAATTCTATTTTTTAAGGACTCCTTTTCCACAGTTAATTTTTGTCCTTCATTTTCCAAGCTTTGACTGTCTCTTACATACCTCTCATTTATTTTCTCAATTTTTTCTTCTACCTCTCTTATTTGATTTTTAAAATGCTTCTTGAACTCTTCCAAGAAGGCTTTTTGGGCTTGAGACCAGTTCCACTCCCCTCTGAGATTTCAGATGTGGGTAAATTGACAATGTTATCCTCTCCTCAGTTTGTGTTTTGATCTTCACTGTCACCAAGATACTTTTCTATGGTCTTTGTTTTTCTATGTTGCTTCTTGCTCATTTTGTTTGCCTTTTTCTTCTTTTTTGTGTTTCTTTTTTTTAATGGTAATTTTTGTTTATTTTTTTTCCATATTTACTTCCACAAGATTTTGAGTTCCAAATTTTCACCCAATCTTGTCCCTCCACCCACCCCAAGATGGGATGCATTCTGAATACCCCCCCTTAGTCTGCCTTCCCTTCTATCTCTCCCCCCCTTCTCTTATCTCCTTCCCCTTCAATTTTCCTGTAGGCCAGGATGGATTTCTGCACCCCATTTTCCATATTTCTTATTTCCCAGTTGCATGTGAAAACATTTTTTTTAAACATAAGTTTTTAAAACTTTGGGTTCCAAATTTTCTCCCTTCCTCCCTCCCCACCCACCCTCATTGATAAGGCAAGCAACTCAATATAGGTTATATGTGTGCAGTTATGCAAAACACTTCCATAGTAGACATGCTGTGAAAAACTAACTCTATTTCCCTTAATCATATCCCACCCACCCATTTCTTCCATTCTTTCTTCTGACCTTGTTCCTCCTCAGAAGTATTTGCTTCTGATTACTCCCTTTCCCAATCTGCCCCCCTCTCTATCATTCCCCTACCCTCTTGTCCCCTTCCTCCCCTATTTTCCTGTAGGGTAAGACAGATTTCCACACCCAATTGAGTGTGTATGTTATTCCCTCCTTAAGTCAAGTCCTATG
>NW_020954579.1:21632525-21658983 GCF_900497805.2 Vombatus ursinus
AGGAGTTTTCCTTTGGGGATCTCTTTCAGGAGGAGATCGGTGGATTCTTTCTATTTCTATTTTGCCCTCTGGTTCTAAAATATCAGGACAGTTTTCCTTGATAATTTCTTGAAAGATGATGTCTAGGCTCTTTTTTGATCATGGCTTTTAGATAGTCTAATAATTTTTAAATTCTCTCTCCTGAATCAATTTTCCAGGTCAGTTGTTTTTCCAATGAGATATTTCACATTGTTTTCTAATTTTTTGTTCCTTTGGATTTGTTTTACAGTGTCTTGATTTCTCATAAAGTCACTAGCTTCCAATTGCTCTATTCTAATTTTTAAGGAAGTATTTTTTTCAGTAATCTTTTGGACTTCCTTTTCCATTTGTCCAATTTTGCTTTTTAGGGCATTCTTCTCCTCATTGGCTTTTTGGATCTCTTTTGCTCTTTGGGTTAGGCTATTTTTTAAGGTGTTATTTTCTTCAGTATTTTTTTGGGTCTCCTTTAGCAAGCTGTTGACTTGTTTTTCATGATTTTCTTGCATCACTCTCAGTTTTTCCTCTACTTCTCTTACTTGCTTCTCAAAATACTTTTTGAGCTCTTCCATGTTCTGGGACCAATTCATATTTTTCTTGGAGGCTTTGGATGTAGGAGCTTTGGCTTTGTTGTCTTCTTCTGATTGTATGTTTTGATCTTCTTTGTCACTAGAGTAAGATACTATAGTCTGACTCTTTTTGCACTGCTTACTCATGATCCCGGCCAATTACTTGAGTTTTAAACTCTTTGTTAAGGTAAAAGTCTGCTTCCAATGTGAAGAGTGTACTGTCCCAAGCTTTGGGGGTTTGTACAGCTGTTTTCAGAGGTACTTCTAGGGACCTGTAAATTTTCAGTTCTTCCAGGGTGGTATGATAAGGCGGGAGGTGTTTTCTCTCCACCACCACAACAAGCAAGCTCCACCAAGCCAGCTCTCCTCCTCAACCCAGGACCGCCCCTCAGAACTGTGCCTCAGATCCAAGCACAGGTAAAGCAAGAGATTCGTGCCTCAGCACTGGCAAAGAGATCCTTGCAATCCCCCTCTGATCAGCCACTCAATTCCCCCGCAGTCTGTGGGCCGGATGCTCAGGAAACAGCTGTGGCCCGTTGCAGCGCTCAAGACTTGCAGCTGAGACCTAGCTCCTCTCTCACTGCAGTCACAGACTTTTCCCACTGACCTTCTAAGTTGTCTTTGTCATTTATGGGTTGTGAAGTCTGGAAACCACCAAAGCTGCCTGTGATTTAATCCTCTGAGGCCTGCTCCAGGGTTACTGCAGCCTGTGTCCATGCCGAACTGTGCTCCTCTCCCTGCCCTGTGCGATATATCTTCCCGATCAACCATCCAGGCTGTCTTTGGCTGGAAATTTGTTTCACTCTGTCTTTTTGTGGGTTCTGCTGCTTTAGAATTTGTTTAGAGCCATTTTTTATAGGTATTTGGAGGGCTTTGGGAGAGAGCTCAAGACAGTCACTGCTTTCCCTCAGCCATCTTGGCTCTACCCCCGTTTGTCTTTTTCTGACTTTTAAAGTTGGTCTCTGCTTCTGGGGCACAGGGGGCACTGTCCCAGGCCTCTTGTGCTGGGGGCTAGGGGCCTGGTTACTGGTTTGTTGAGGTGGGCCTTCACACTGGCTTGCTGGGAACCCCCCCTTCCTATACTGTTCCCCTTCAACCACAGCAAGAGGCACCTTTCCCATTAATCCCCTTAGCCTCATGAGTTAAAAGACTACTGTATCTAGTCTTTCTGTTGACTCTATTTCAGTGTTTTTCCTGGAACAATATTTTCTGCATTTTTCAAGGTCAATAAGGGAGAGTGAGAATGACTTACTGCTTACTCTGTCATCTTGGCTCCCAAAAGTCAAAATAGGTGACTTTTAAACATTCAGTCTGTGGGCTAATAGAGCCCTTACTTTTGAAAAAAAAAATGACCAAGATTTCTAGAATAGACCTGGACAAATAGAAAGGACCAAAGGAAGCATCAGGCTGGGTCTTATGGTGCTATTAAAAGATACAAATGAGTTTAGATAATTGAGAACTATTTGAGCCTAGGAAGGGTGGTGGCACGCATTCAGTCTTTTGTGTTCTTTGTATCTCCAGAACTGGGTTCCTATGCTTAATAAATACTTGTTGACAGACTGCTGTCTTACTGAAGATTTTTAAGGGTTTGAGTTACAAGTTTCTTAAGTCTGTCTAGCAAAGTTCACTGACTGACAATTCTGATGGATAAGTTCTTCTAAATGAATAACATATCAAATAGTATTTGGCCAGAAGTGGAGGTGGGAGTGATATAGTTTGGGGTTGCTGGGAACTTTGAAATGTCAGGGTACAGGGGGGTCTGTCTGGAAAGAATTCAAGCACAGTAGCCTTATTTCTGTCAAAATAGCAAGGTTCATTGTAATGCCAATAGAGCAGGCTAGATTTCTGATGAATCTGCAACTTTATGTGGGTAAAAAAATCTGGATGGGATTAAGGAGTGATAAATAGCCTGGGATGGACCAGGTATGACAGTGAAAAGGAGTTAAGTGGTCTGGAGTGGGTCAAGAACCACTGTGAAAGGGCTATTAAGTATCTAAGTGGGCTGGGCTTGACCAGATGCCTTAGGCAAGACACCAGTGATCTGGGCTGCTGAAATGTATGGGAAAATTCTGGGAATGAGCTGCTTTCAAAGACTGGGTCTATTCTTTTAGAGATCCAGGTCCCATCATTCCATCAGGAGGAGGAAAGCAGACATGAGGTCCAAAGCAATGGGACTTGGAAATAGAAATAGGCAAGAAAGTCCAGAGCCCATATAGCTGTCCATAGATGACATTCCAGAAAGTGAAGGGAAAGCCATGACATGTTCATAGAGGGGCTTTAAATCCCCAGGAGTGGATCATACCAGTGGACCTGGCTCATTTTTTTTTGATAGGGACATTTAGACTGCTGTGCCTGTAAGTACAGGGAGTACTCACCTCCTGTAGTAGAAATCTAAGACTCAGCCTAATACTTAATTTTGAAGTTACCCACTCCTACCTACTCTGAAGATATTCAAGCATTTCACAGAATTTTAAATCAAAGTACTGTTTATTGCCAAAGAACAGAATGACCTACTAGATCAAAGGTCTTCTTCTAATGCCAACTTCATTTAGAAAATTGCATATTTGTCCTATTCTACAGCAAATAACATATGAATTATATGTACTTTAGAGCTCTATTGTTCTTTTTCTTAACTTAAGGATAGTTGGTTCAGCTCTATCTTCATATGAAAAGGTCAAGAATGCTGCTAAGTCAGTCGAGTATTTACTCCCCCTCACACACCCCCACCATCCCTCCTTGCACTTGTTGTTCCCCCTGTGACTCTCCCCCTTCACCTCCCCCACTCACACATAGAATAGAACAGAACTGAATTTTGAACTACACTTCTAGACCTGCTTGCTCCTTAAGGCTACCAGATACAGAAAGATTCTCTATTCCTCACATACCACCACCAACCCCTGCTATGGTCTTCCATGAGGTAGAGCCTTGGGTCACACCACCTATTCTTCCTGGACAAGGTCTGGACTAGCGCCTCTTGGATGTGCCTACCATGAAGGGGTAGAGGGTAAGAGTGGGAGATAGGAAACGATGCTGCACTTTCCTCCTGGAAAAGGTCTGGACTGCTTAAGACCTAGCACCTCTTGGATGTGCCTACCATGAAGGAGGAGAGGGTGAGAGTGGAAGATAAGAAATGATGCTACATTTCCTGAGATCTCCTAGAGCACAACAGAACCACAAGGAATACTTTCACCTTATAACGACCTACATTTCTCAGCAGACCTTTTCCTGTCTAATGTTCAAATTCATTTTCCAATATTAGTGTAAGATACTGAACTCTCAAATGATGAATGACACAGCCCAGTTCCATCTGTCTGTTCCCTTTTTTCTATCCACTTTGACCCAATCCACTCTAAAGTCTTAATTCCTGTCTGCATGCCCCACCCCTTCCATTGTGTCCTCAGGAATGCTTAATCAATCCATAATTAATAATGTCACTTTAAATCTCTTTCTCCCTTGCTTCTTTCATGTTTTAGTATTCATAGTACATATATCCAATAAATTTTCAAATCTATTCATTTCTACCTCCACAAAACTCTTTTATACACCCACTTTTTTTCCTATTTATAGTCACCACCCTAGATTAGGCTTGCTCATCACTTCTCACTTAAATTCTTTTATTACCCTTGAGATTGGTCTTCTTCCCTCAAATTTCTCCTCATGCCAATAAGTCCTCTACATAGTTAATAAACTTTTTTTTCCTTAAAGTGTAGTTCAGACCATGCCATTTTCCTATTCAATTAACTCCAGTGGCTCTCTATTACCTCTTGGATCAATTATATTTTTTCTATTTATTATTCAAAGTTTTTCATAACCTGCTTCTTTCTAGTCTTTTAACCAATTACTCCCTTCCACACTCTCTATGGTTCATTCATGCTGGCTTGCTTATTGTTCCTCATACCAGAAATTTCATCTTCCATCTCCATATCTTTTCCCCGGATGCTCCGCATTCCTGGAATGCTCTCCTTCCTCATGTCTATGTCTTAGAATCATTGACTTCCTTCAAGAAACTCAGCTCAAATGCTAGGTTCTGCAAGAGGCCTTTTCTAGTTTCACCAGATTAGCTTCTTGAGCATTAGAAGTGGTTTTTGCTTTTTTATTTTATTTTTTTAATCACCAATGCTTAGCATACATCATATGATTACCATACACCAATGATTACCATACAATCAATATTTACTAAATGCTTATAAATTGATTGAAAAACTGGGGAACCTTTAAACTTCACAAGTGTTTGATAGTTACAGGGCAAATAATCATTATCTAACTTTAAAATGTTCATCATAATTTAGGAAGAGGTCACTGTCAAAGGGATGGCAACCTTTAAAACAAGAATAGCAGGAAAAGAAAAAAAAAAGATTAAGCCCAAAAGGCATTGGTTAGCTTAGATGATTCTGTTCTTTTTTTCTAAGGGAGCTTTGTGCCTATTACTAAGAACCTCCTTCTGGGGAAATAAGAGTAGTCCATATTTTAGGGGAACGATACAGAAGAAGAACCAGAAGGAGAAACTTTTGGATAGTTACTTTTAACAAGAGTTGTTGCCTTTTCTGAAAGGGCTGTATGTATGTGTATATATATATATACATATATATGTATATCATATAGCCTTTAATCTGACAGAACATGATAGCACCCACTCTTTCCTTGCATGTGTTTTTGTCTAGTCCTGACTCAAATCAGTCACTTGATAGTTTAAGTCTCATGTTAGAATAAAATGGGCCACTTGTAGGTCCTTGAACAATTAACAAAAAGATTTGCTTAATCCTAACAGGGGAAGTCTATTCAACAAGAATACATATCAAAAACACCATAGATTGATTTAGTGGAGTGAATCTCCCTCCATCTAAATCACCCATCTTAGTCTGTTGGCCAAACCTCAGAGCCAAGTTATAGCCTTTATGTCTACTTTCATTCATATGACTTAGAAGGGATGTCAACCACTTGAGTTCTTAGACCCTTGAGTGAAGCTCCAGTACAGAGGCTCCCAAACTTATTTGGCCTACCATCCCCTTTAAAAAAATTTACTCAGCACCCCCCTGAATATCTACTTTCTTTAACTCTTTAACTTTTTTAAAAATTTGTGTCATTTCAAAAAATATATTTTTTCTCAAGGCCCATTTTATTCTAAAATGAGACAAACTATTCTTCATCAATAGAAGTTTTTGTCATTCTTAGCTATTTTCAACTGTTGTACAAACCTCTAGTTTTTCTGTTTTAGTCTATATTAATCTATTTATATTCCCTCATCATGCCTTCTCTTCTCTAAAACTTTATTATTTATTATTCTACTTTTTTTGGGTGGGAATTTTCTCCATAAATGATCTGAGCTGAGCCATTACCACCAAATGAATGGAAGAA
This sequence comes from Vombatus ursinus, assembly GCF_900497805.2. NCBI lineage: Eukaryota > Metazoa > Chordata > Mammalia > Diprotodontia > Vombatidae > Vombatus > Vombatus ursinus. The sequence goes on from NW_020954579.1 coordinate 21,638,465, forward strand.
GGAACAACTCAGGAGTCCTAGACTTTCCTGAATTTCCTCTTCCTGTTCTGGTTCAAATATCTAATGTTATCTAATGTTCCCCACCAACATCCTTGTTTCTACATCTTCTCTGTCCCTTCTCATTTGCTTTAGTGGTGTTAGTCCCTAGCCCCAGTATGAGAGGATTGAAGAGGTTCTTTTAATTTGGAGATGTGAGTCCTGTTCTCAGTGTGAGGGGTTGAAGGATTGCCCCAGTTTGGAGGTATCAGCTTTGGCCTCAGGGTAAAACTGGGGGGTGGATAAGAAGTCAGTGGAATGACAGTATCTGTCACTCCCTTACTGCCTCTGTCTCTTCCTCCTTGAGTTTCTACAATTCCTCTAAGTGAATTTCCTCTTTAGGCTTGCCTTTAAAAGCAGCAAATAAACAATCCTATTGCTTTGTACTTGCTAGTCTAATTCTTCTGCAAATCTCTTATGGTCTGGTCACCAGACCATGATATCAGTTCTGTGGGGGTTATGGTTAAATGTTGTTGTTGCTGTTGTTTGTGGGTGGGGAGAAAAAAAGAAAGAAAAGTGAGGAAACAATGTACTCTAATTATTTGTCTTTTAAGCATGCACTTTTACATTACCTTTTTCCTCTTCTTTCCCTTCTGTCCCTCTTCCCTTTGTTTACTTCCTAACACTTCTTTTATTTAGAAAATAAAATAGTTCTTCCCCTCATAGTCTGCAAGTTTGTGTGCATGGCGAAATTTATGTTTATATTTCATCATTTGCCACTTCAATTCCATTTTGGAGGACAGAAATAAATTACGAGTATTGATGTTTTAGCTCACATAATATCTTTAGCTCACCCACCTTTGCATTCACCTCTTTCGTCCAACTCTCACCTGTGGCTCCAAGAAGCTGTAGCATGTGCAGCATCCACATCCCAGTAAACCATCTTGGCAGACCTGTTAAACCAGGTTAAGGGTAACTGACAGGCCTCAAAACTGTCTATGAGTTAGGGGATGCCTACCTAAGAATGTGAAGACTTTCCCTGGTGGAATGGGTAGATGAAAACAATCTGTTCCAACAGCCATGAGGGCAACTGAAACAGGTGCTGTGGAGTACTTAGAGTTTGGTTAGGCATCTAAGATGAAAACAATCGTTCACTGAACCCAGGATCATCACCAGTTACCTTGACTTTTGACCTGTCACTTGACTTCGATGACTCAGGAAGAGAGAATGAGGCTGACAACCTTTTGCAACTCTGCCTCACTGAAATCCAATTCACACACAAGTCAAGACATCATCCATGATGTCCTTGGTCCTCTTTGAAATGAAAGACAACAACGAAAACAACAGTTCATATCTGTACTAGCTTTGATCAGTTTTGTGCTGTCATACTGCCCATCAGAACCCAGAAGAGTAAAGTTCTGTAGATAAGCTGCAACATGGGGTAGGAGAAAGAGTGCTAGATCTGGAGTTCAAATTTTGGTTGTGTCATTTACTATCTCTGTGATCTTGGACAGCTCACTTACTGGGGCATTAATTTCCTCATATTTAAAATGAGGGACTGTACCTCTCCTACCTCCAAATCTATGATTTTCTTGATTTTTTTCTGTCTTATCCAACCTGTGATTTTATCAGTCAAGGGAGTTCCCAGTGAGGAATTCCCTATACCAAAGCAGGTCATCACCCTCTCTACAATTTATTGTTTTACAGTTTCTTGGGTGCATTGAGAAATTAAGTGACTAAACCAGGATCACATATTCAGTCTGTGTCAAAGACAGAACTTGAAGAAGGTCTTCAAGACTTTGAGACTAGTTTTCCATTCACTTTGTCATACTGCCTATGTGTAAGTGTACTGTAAAAAAACTGGGATCCTCTGAAATAAAAATAATATGACAAATGCAAGTTATTTTTAAGCATAAGCAATATGTGCTACCAATACATAAATAGGCACTTAAATGCAACAAAGACTTGGCTACATGCCTATTATGTGTGAGGCACTATACTAGGGAACTGGCGCTATAGAGATGAAACAGGACAAAATAATGGAATCTTACCATTTAGAGTCAGATGTGATCATCTAGTCCAATACTCTTACTTCACAGATGGGAAAACTGAGGTCCACAGATATAACATAAACTGATTTTTCAAAAGCAATACAAGTTGTCCCTGACCTCAAAAAGCTTCCATTCTGCCATAAGAGCTAAGATCTGTAAATAGATAATTATAATACATCACAATGAGATAAGAAGGAACCTTTTAAGTCATAGTCCAACTGCCTCATTTTATAGACTCACTCAGAGAGAGAGAAAGAGAGTCACTTGTGCAAGGGCACACACAAAGAGTATTAGTAATGTCAGGAGAGATTTGAGCTCAAAGAACTATGAGAGACACTAAATACATATATTTCACAAATATAAATTAGAATATGAATATGGCAAAAATAGTTCAAATAAAGTGCTCTGCAAGATTGGAGGGCAGGGACATGACTTCCAGCTATTTGTATCAGTCAAAATTAAATAAATAAATAAATAAATAAAACAAAAAAACAAACTGAAACCAAATGACATTTTTGTGCTCGTCTATGTAGAAGGGTCAGGAAGCTTCTGGCTTTCTGTATAATTTTTAAAATAACATCTCTCCTCTCCTTTTATCTCTTCTCTTATATATATGCTACAGTTCAGAAATGAGAAAAACACATAAACCTTGGTATAGCTGTCAAACTCGATCACAACACAAGATGGCAGCACAGCATCATTTTCTTCAGCAAATTTCTTCCCAAGATGATTCATTAGGTCTTCAGCTTCTCTTTTCCATCACCAACCAAATTAATATCAAGTAGAGGTTTTCCAAATAAATGAAATATGAGAAAACAAATTGGGCTGATATCACATACGCCAGCTCTTTTTGCTCCTCAAAGCTGGTCCCTCCAAGCTGTGCTCAGCGCAGGTACAATCTTTTATAAAGACATAATAGCATACGGTTTTGTGCTAGAAGGCGATCTTCTAGTTCAAATCCTTCATTTTGCTGATAGGGAAAATGAGACCATAAAAAAAGTGATTCACTCAAATTAAAATATCCAGTAACTGGAAGAAAAAGGATCTCATTGATTGTATCTGCTCATCAAGGATAAAAAAAGTGACAAAAGTATTTTAATTATTAAATTTTAAAATACTCACAAAGTAGCTAATATTTATTGGGAGCTTTAAGGGTTGTGAAATGCTTTTTTACATGCCTTATCTCATTTGAGCCTTACAGCAACCCTTTGAGGTGTCTTTTTAGATAGCTAGGTGGTGCAGTCAGCAGATGGAGCTTTGGACCTGGAGTCAGAAAGTCTTGAGATAAAGGTGACCTCAGACTTTTACTAGCTTTATGCATGATCCGAGAGAAGTCACTTAACCTCTGCCTGCCTCTTCTCCCTCATTTGTAACCTGAGAGTAATAAGGACACCTACTTACCAGGTAGTTGTGAGGATTAAATTAAATAGCATCTGTACAGTGCTTTGCAAATTTTAAAGTGTTTTATAAGGGCTATCTAATATTATTGGCATTTTATTAAAGAGGAAAGCAGAGTACAAAGAACTAAATGATTTTACTTATAGTCAAAGTGCTAAGAAATATCAAAGGTTGGTTTGAACTTGCGTTTCCAGACTAGTTTAGTAATTTATCCATTTGGCCTTGCTGTCTCTCTAATGCAAAAAGGCTTAGAGTGATAAAATAAATGCTCCAAATTTTCACTCATAGAAGGAAGGTAGCAGGAAATATTTTAACTACAATTTATTGAAATATTTTGTTTTTATGTAGGCATTTCTTGTAACAAAGAATAAAAAAGATGAAAAGATAAAATTTATTGAAATATATTGAAAAAGTCTGACATTATATACAATATTCTGCACCATAGTTTGACACCTGTGAAAAGAAATTAGAAAATTTCTTCTTATTTTCTTAAACATGAAGTTGTATTGATGTCATCTCAACCTGGAGTTGTTTATGTCCCATGAACTTTATTTTTTTTTTTTGATGGATTCCTTGCTATGACCACCATTTCATTAGGTATCTAGGCCATACATCCTTCACTTTTGAATCTACTCCCCATTCTCCGAATTCTCAACAACAGACTTGCTCACTGTGATCCCAGCACCACTGATTCCCTCCTGCCTCTCCACCACTCTCTTATTGTTGAGTCTTTTAGTCATGTCCAACTCTTCCATGACCCTATGGACCGTCAGTTCTATGTGTTTTTCTTGGCAACGACACGGGAGAGGTTTTCCATTTCCTTCTCCAGTGGATTAAGGCAAACAGAAATTAAGTGACTTGCACAGGGTCACACAGCTAGTAAGTGTCTGAGGCTGGATTTGAACTCAGGTCTTCCTGACTCCAGGCCCAAGGCTCTATCCACTGAGGCCCCTAACTACTCCCCTCCACTGTCTAGCTCCTTTTAATGTGTTAAATTGCCCAAATAAAATGTAAGCTTCTTAAAGATAATAACTTTTTTTTAAACTTTCATTTGTATTCCTGGGGCTTAGCAGTCAACTCCTTCCCTTTTTATCCTAATATACTATTTGTGTTCATGAAAAGGCTTTGTCATCAAAATAGACCCTGAGCAGACAGGAAGGGTGCTAATTGGATTTTGGTCACCTTTTATTCTGACCTGGTGCTGCATCATGCTGGTCCTTTGCTCCATTTCCTCCATTTGTTCTGCCCCTTTCCTTCTCTGCTTGGCTGCTACTTTTTGCAGACTATGGGTAGAAACAAGATGTTGCTCAGTAGAGTTTCTACAGCCTTGGGGCTTTCTTCCTTAGGACTGGCCTTAGATCACATGCAGTATTCTTTTATCTCCACCCCTCCCGTTTTTCCTCCTCAAATGGCCAGTTAGAGTCCATGTTTACCACTTCTGGGGGGAGGGGTAGGCAAGGGATGTTGAGAGCTGGGAGAATCTCTGTAGTAATGAGGAGAGGGAGAGGAGGAAATACCAAGCTGGGTATCAGGCAGAAGCAATTTGAATTTCCCTGCAATGAATGTAAGGCTAGTGGAGGAGGGAGAGGTGAACGATCATTTTAAAAATGAATCATTTTTCAGTGTTAATTCATAAGGATTTTACCTTGTCAACATTCCCCTTTCTTTTCCCTATGGATTCAGTTGTATTTCTCTGTATCTGTTGCATTATTCCTCTTTTAGAGTTTTTGAGAGGGGGTGGGGTCTGTAGAAAATACACAATCCATCATTTTATAGTCATATGACCCAGAAGTCACAATGAGCCGTCAGAAAAAGAGACAACCCAGGTAACTGGATGCTGTGCTAAATGAAAATTTTCGAACAGTCCAAAAGAACGTCAAAATTACTGGCTATGTAAGACTAGAAGTGAGACTCCTTGACAATTAAGCATTGATATGCATTGTTACTTTCTCAGAAAAAAAAATGTGAAAGAAAATACATCTGACTAAGTCTGTTGAATCTTTTCTCCTACTGTATTTTGTGCTCAGCCAACATGTAGGATGTTGGCTATGATTTCTTCTTTTTTCCACTCTGGCTTAAGGGAACACATTCAGAGAAGCCTAAGGGAAATAAGAGTGGAACTGTGCACAGAAAACCCAATGCTTCCTATTGTATCAAGGAGGGTATTTAATTAGTGTATTCCTCTCTCCATAGGCTGCACTCCTCTGAACTTCACCATGGTCTCCAGAACCTCCTCATTCTGCAAGATTACAACAACCCTGAAACTCACACCTCATCAGTGCTCCCTGCCTCTGAAGGCCCTCTCCACCTCAGATTGGAGAAGGTAGAGAGCTCCTCCCAGATCCTCCACTTAAGGAGGATACCCAGGGCAGCCATCTCATCATTTCCCATTTGCCTGTGGTCCTCTGGAGTTCATCATGTACTGCCTCAGGGTACCCTTTTTCACCCTAACTTTCTGTTTTTCAGCTTCATTTCTGTGTCTTTCCTTATTAGATCATGAGCTCCCTGCAGGCAAAGGCTGTCTTTTGCTGTTTTCTTTGTGGCTGCAGGGCTTTGCACAGGGTCTGGTATATAGTAGGTAATCAATAAATGTTTATTGACTGACTGACTAAATTCATTATTATTTAACTACTGGAAAAAGGACAAATATTACAGTGCTCTGAGGCCAAAGGAATGTAGCAACACATTTTAAACTTCAAAAGCTTCAAAAGCAAATTATAATAATGAATATGTATGTCTGTGTATTTGCATTTGCAGAAAAGAGAATAATCATGTCACTCTTTGTGTGTGTGTGTGTGTGTGTGTGTGTGTGTGTGTAAACAGCTGTCCGGATAGTAAGTATTACACAGGAACTAAAAATGCTGGGACAGATGAAAAGGCTTTTTTTTCAAAATTCAGACTTCACATGAATCAAGAAGTTTGACCTCAGCATTACAAGAAGATAGTGGGAAAGAGAACAAAACTGGGGAACTTTTTTCTTTTTTCTTGCTAAACCTTGTGGAAGCATAGGGAAAGGTTACAACTTTAAAGGGGCACATTGGCATTAAGTATCTCCTCTCCTTGAGGCCTTTGCACAGTAGGATTCTCATTCACTGTTGTTGTACAAGATAGTAAGGGGAAGCTGTAAGTGGAATAAATGAAATCATTAGATCATGTGATCTAATTAGGCCAGTGAATCTGACGTACATTGCAGTGCTCACACCTGTTTTCCTTGCTTCCATTCCTGGTCAGGGAGCAAATCTACATTAATTGTTTGAAGTTCTTCCCTTCTTGTCCTTCCCTTCAAGAGAAAATAAGTTAGGACAGAAAAAAAATCCATTTTATCCACCTGTCACTGCCAGGCAAAAGTGAAAAAAGCTCAAATTTTTTGTGTAATTAATTGTAATGCTTTCATTATGATTTTATTTCAAGATGGAGTGGAGTGGCACCATGGATAGACTTTTTGACTTGGATAGAATTAAGTTCAAATCCTAGTTCAGATACTTGCTAGCTTGACCCTAGGCAAGTTATTTAACCTCCTTCAGTTTCAGTTTCCTTACCTGTAAAATTAGAATAACAATAGCACCTTTCTCTAAGGTTGCTATAAGGATAAAATGAGATGCTTTATACACCTTAAAACATAATATAAATGTTAGTGATGGTAATGATGATTATGAAGAAGATATTATAGTCAACATTAAAAGAAAGTGCGATTCACTAATTCTGATTCCTGTAGTTTAAAATGGTGACTTGGGTTTTGATTTGGGAAAATAAAAAGGTTTTCCTCCTTCGTTTAAATAAAGGAAACATTCCTTATCAGTGTGAACTAAGGTGAGCTGGGTCATCTCAAGAAAGAGCATTCTCCCCATGGGTATGCTGGAGCCAGCTCTAATCATCTCTTACTGATTATTAAATTTTCAATGTAAACATTTACACCTCAGAAATATTAAATTGCCACAAAATCAGGGCTTGATTTATGGTTTTGTCAATAGTTTAGATTTTTAAAAGTGTTAATAATACAGAATGCAGATTAAAATTAAAAGTATGTACACATTATTTTTTTTCCAGAGCCTAGTTGGTAAAAATCTATCAGCATAGCCTTATATTTCCCTATAAACATTTCTTGAGCTCAGCAGGAATGCAGTAGAAGGCTCAGGAAATAAAGTTATCAAGAAACTAATGACCTAGCAACTGGATGAAGATGATAATGATGATGATGATGATGATTGGCATTTATATAATACTTTAAAGCTTGCAAAGTGTTTTGTATCCATTATCTCATAACACCCCTGACCTTTCCTCATCACCCCACTCCCACCCTCATTACTCACATAAGAGGGACAATGTAAAAATTAGACCCCATTTCTTAAACTGGTAAGAGAAATCACTGGGGATCTATATATTATTACCATGGACCAATACATTTGAGTATCCTTTTGATAGATGAGAGCTGAAAGATCTTATCTCCACATGTAGAGGCTCATCTTTAATTATAGGCAGCAAGGGCATTGGATGGATTGTGGGACTTGGATTAAGGAAGAGGAGTTCATATCCTGCCAAAGACATTTATTACCTATATGACCCTGGACAAAGCATTTAATTTCTGCCTCAGTTCCATCATTTGTAAAATGGGAATAATGATAGCACGTACCCCCCAGGGTTATTGTGACAATCAAATGGGAGAACATATGCAACATGCTTTTCAAAATTTTAAATGGGAACACACTTCCCTCGAAAGTCTAAAGATTAAAATTTCATTTTTTCTTCTATCTCTAATATAAACAGCCAAGATTCTTATTGTTTTCTTTTGACCTTTTTTCTTGTATCTTTGCTTTCTTTGATTTTTTCAGATGCATGATTTTGTTCAATATATTTGTTTATCTGCTGTAATATGTGTGTGTGTGTGTGTGTGTGTGTAAAAAGTACATTCTATATAATATTTTGGTGCTTTCTCCATTTCATATAGTTCCTCCTCTTATCAATCCATTGCTATGAAGAAAATGAACTTTATCCAAGATATTTGCTGTAATACTAGTTATATTTAATGATGTTTGGGAAACAGTGTGTTGACTTACCTATCATTTTATTTTCTTATACACAATGAAGAAGTTTGGTTTGTTCCATGATCTTATATTTGTTTTCTTTATTGCATTGATATGAATTTGCAGGTTTGCATATGGTTTTATGTGTTCTGTATAAACACATAAAAGCCTTATATATTGTTATGTTGTTATATTTGTTTACCGCTTAAATTATTATTGGTTCACTCTGATAACTGATAACAGATGTTATTATTAGTTCACTCTGAAAAACACTCTGATAACTCCATTCTTAATCTTACAGGTACTCAAAGGAGTATCTGTAAGCTTTCTCTCCAGTGAGCACTTTGAAAGGCCTAAATAATGATCTGGTACCTATTGTCTCTAATAGAAGGAAGAGAAAGGCAAACACATGGCCCAGGTATGGTGTTATTGGTTTTAAGTGAGAAAAGTGTCTAATAAGAAATATGGTAGAGAAGAATTAAGGAAGAAGAGAGAAGAATTTTTTTTTCATAATTAGAGTTAGATAGAAGAAAAGTCTTAAAATATGGGGGTTATCATAATCCATATCTCATAAACTTAAATTTTACACAATATAAAAGAGGATTGCACACATATAAGCAAATAATTGGGTTTCAAAATAAATTCAATTCAATAAGGCGATAGATAGGGACAAGGAAAAGGAAGGGAGTGGTTAAGGAACTAGGAGAGAATTAGGAAGAGACAAAACAATTTTCAACTATAGGAGGTGCATCATAAAGAAAGTGGTTAAAAAGATTTTTAAAAAGGTTAAAAACCAATATTTGGAAAGTGGGCTGGGCAAAGAGAGGAATTGAGAAGACTAGAATTGGAACATTCCAATTATAGATCATTAATTTTTAACCTATTCCAAAAATGTTGTACTTTGTAAATAGTGAGGCAGGTGTGGTGGCACAGAGACCAAATTATGAGAATATAGTAGAAATTAGAAATAAAATTAACAATCAAAACTCCAAATGTTAATGATGGATTCACCCAGAAAATAGAGGATAGCAGAAAGCATTAGAAGACAGAATCAAACAATAGTTTATTTAAAAGAAATATACTTGAAACATTAAAAGAGAAAAAAATATGCAGTACTAAAATGAGCGACTCGGGCAAAAACTGTTATGCATCAAGTGAATAAAAAAAACAGCGAACATTGTTATCTCAGGGAAAGCAAAATAAAATAGAGAAATAGTTAAAAGTCATAAGCATGATAAAATTAGTGGAAAAAAAGATAAACTGCATTGTGTTTAAGGACACCATTGGTGATAAAGTACTATTAATACATTTAGCAGACAACAAAACTATAATAGTTGGGAACCTTAATGTGCTCCCTTCAGACCTAGATAAATTTCATAATTACATAAACAAGAAAGCAGTGAAGGACTGAATATAACTGTAGATGATTTAGAAATGATGTATCTCTTACAATTACTGAATGAAAATTGAAAGGAACAAACATTTCTCAACTTTGAAACATTTTTTTCAGAAAAACAAATGCAGAAAACCAGAAATTTTTAGCATATTCTTTACTATCTATAATTTAAATTATAATTAATGAATGATATTTTAAGAAAAGATCTAAATATATATGGAGAATAAACATAATCCTAAAAACTGTATTTGTCCACAAAACACATAGTAGAAGAAATAAGTAATTTCTTCAGAAAAAATTAGAAAAATAAGACAATATAACATAATGTTGAAATAATAGACAATGATATAATTCTGGGAGAAAATATATCTCTGAATACTTTCTTTAAAGAAAGACAAGGTCAATTAATTGTATATGAAACTAAAAATAACTAGAAAAATAATTACAAACATAAAAATGGAAATTCTGAAAATCAAATAGAAAAGGGAAGTTTAAAATAATCATTGAAACTGAGATCTGTTTTTTTTCAGCTCCTTTTTATGAGTTATTGTGAATTGAAATAATTTATAAATGCTTCATTGCTTCAAGAGAAAAAGATTCACCTAGTTGGAAAGCAGTGAGGAATGATAGAGGAGTACTTTGTAAAGAAACAGCTTCTAATAATGGGTAACAAAGGGATGATGATGATGATGATTGCCTGTGATGTTACATTCTTTCCTTTGCCTTACTGTAAAGTAAATAGTTAATTTGTTTGTTTGTTTTTGACACCACATATATAATCATTATGAGTGGCTGAGTTTGTATGATTAAAGTCCACCAGTGTCAGAGGACTCAAAAGCTAAAGTGGTAAGCAGCAGTAATGTATTCGCCAACAACTATCACCTTAGAGAGTTTGACTGTAACTTCATATTTGTCCTTCTTTGGGAACTCAGACCTTCTGCTGTCAGGACAGGCTGGGTGAGTTAGCCATCTCAAAGGAGAATAGTTTCTGTCATAACCAGTGTGAGAGGTGCCAGGCATTACACTGTGCATGGTTATAGAGAGAACAAGACTGGGGAAAAACTATTTTTGACAGGTCACTTTGAATTACAAAATTTATGAAGAAATAATTTGGTCCAATCCATTTGTTTTACAAATAAGGAAACTAACTCCTTCATTTCCATATCTATGAAATAAAAGAATTGAACTCTATGGTAATTCAGGTGCCATTCAGCTCTAAATTGCATGCCTTTATGATTTGCTGCACAGTAATTGCATATTTTATCAGAAAGGAATTCTCATCTCACTCGAGTTAATTCCCAATTGTTAGCTGGCATATTCTGTCAGAGTAAAACTAAAGTTTGGGATGGAGTGTTGATAAGGAGGAAAAGACTCAAAAAAGGGAAGAAAAATTTGTAATAGACTTTGTGATGCTACACTAAACTGAAAAGGTTAGGTGCTAAAGAATTATCATTTTACATACTTCATGGCAGGATTCTCCAGTATGTTGTGAATTCTTTGATGTGTCCTTCAGAGTTTTTTAGTACTTCTAATACCAGCCTTTTTCATTCTAAGAGTAACCTATGACTGCTGCCCTTCCCCGTGTCCTCTTGGACTTGAAACAGAAATACTGAGTAATTCAAACTCCTCGAAGAGGGGGCTGAACCCTTGCCACAGAGCTAATTTCAGAAAGTGAAAGAGTATGCACTGGAAACTACCCAGATGGTTTTATTTATGAAATGACCTTTCATTCTGTGGCATGAGAGGGGTTTCAGTTTATCTGAAATGATCATAGAATTATGGGTTTATGTCTAGGTTGCAAGAACCTTAATAATAACTGACATTTATATAATTCTTCAAAAGTTTACAAAACATCTTACACAGATCATCTCTCTCAAGTGTTATGACAATACTGCTAGGTAGGTACAACAGGTATCCATTTTGCAGTTAAGGAAGTTGAATATGAAAGAGCTTAATTTATTTGTCCCATGGCCACATATCTAGTACATGTTAGAAGAAATATTAGGCATTCAGGCTTCCCTGACAAAGAACCTAGCATTTTTATCTACCATCTAATATATATATAAAAAATTAAATAAATATTATATATTATAGAATATATTATATAATATTCTATATTATATATTTATAATATAATATTATATATTATAATATATTATATATTGTATATAATTTAGCTATATAATATATCATATAGCTATATAATATACAATTATATATTATATATAATATTATATAAAATATAAATAGTATATATAATTATATATATACATATATATAATATATATATTAGGTATCCTGATGGTTATCTGAAAAAAAAAGAATAGATTTTTAAATAAGCCTAAAATCTTGCTGGGTTTTCCTTATTAGAAACTCATGGAAAGAAAGTACCCATAGTCAACAGTAGAGAATTTGCATGGAATTGTGCAGAGTATAAAAATATCCTCCCATCTCTCATGGAATACTGGATGAGTAATCCTATCAGAAACAGAAAGCAAGTGGAAAAAGAAAAGGAAATGAAAATGACCAAAATGATGGGATTGCAATAGGTCCGTGTGCATAGCAGTTCTGTGAATTATTAAAGCTATACTATTGCAAAAAAAATTACTTTACAAGCTAGCAGCTCCTCCTGCAAATATGAAAAATGCTAAATGTTGGTATTTTTCACATGAAAAAAGGGAGAGAAGTTTAGAATGAATAATATTTAATAAAAAGTAAGCTGGGATATAAGAAAATTCCCCCAATCTACACCTTCATGGAGGTGGGAGGTCTACAGGTGTTACACATTGAAGATGTTTTCAGACTTTTTCAATGTATCAATCAATTATGCTAACTTTTTTTTCCTCTCTCTAAAAATCCTATGGGAGAGTTCTTGGGGAGGGATTCTTGGGATTTTATGATGATGTGGGAAACAAAATATATTAATAAAAACCATTTTTAAAAGGTGAGCTGGGAATTGTAGTTACTGTGGCCACCAAGATGGCAAATTAGCATCTCTTTGGAAACTGTTTCAACACTTCAGCATCCAAACAATGAAATTTTGTGCAAGATATAAAATAATTAGAATGAAATCCTTCACATAATAAAACAAAACATCTCCAGGTTAGTTAAGAATCTTATGAATTTACACTGGAAAATTTTAATTCTTACAATGTCCTTTCAGCACAGTTTTTACTGCACCTGGGGAAGTGAGCACAAAATCTAAATTCACAGGCTTGGTGAGTACAGTAGATGTGAACTCTGCCTTTTTTTTTTCAATATGCAAAGTCTTATTCAAAGTTTTGTTAAGTTAAGATTTATACTTATAAGACCATACAAGGAAAAGAGATCTGCAAAAGAAGATAAGGGGTTTTGTTTGTTTGTTTGCTTGTTTTGCAGGGGCTGGGAAAGGGCAGGAGAGCGAAAACACTCTCTATTTTGATAATTCTGGACACCCTCACAACCCTTTTCCCCTTTCACTTCTGGGCCTGAAGAAACTCTTCCTGAACACTTCTCCCCTACACCAACACAGCAAGAAGCCAATGAAACTGGACTTCATATAAATAGAAGAAGAGGGAGAAGAATTAGAGCGGGGTGAAAATGATCCCAGTTCCCTTGGTCTTAAGGGGATATTGACTGCAAACTGCTCTGTGACCAACCTTGAACTTAGAAGTTACTCAGTGCAAGAAATCAATCAAGAAAACTTCACTCACATCACTTAGATTAAGGGGGGCTGAGCAATCCTTGTAGCCATAGGTATGTTAGAATTCAGCTCTAACCAGATTTAAAGAACACATTGTTAAGTTTCCCTTGTTAAATTTTCAGTGTGAACATTTATTTATACCTCAGAACTCAGCAATTTCTACAAATCAGGACTTGCTTAATTGTTTTGTCACATCTCTAGACTGAAGAAAGAGTTAATAATGCAGATTAAAAATTAAGAGTGTCTTTGGATATATTGTTTTTGTTTGTTTTCTTTCCCCTAGACTTTAGTTGTCAAATATTTACTATTATACTTCCATGTTTCACTAGAAAAAAAAAAAAGATCACCTACTGCATCCTGGGTCATCACCAATCCCCTTGACTTTTGTCTTGCCACTGGACTCAGATGACTCAGGAGGAGAGAGTGAGGCTGATGACTTTGCACAACTCTGCCTCACTTAAATCCAAGTCAAGACATCATCTTCTTGATGTCTTTGGTCCTCTTCAAGAATGGCTGAACAACAGTGTGGTATCATATATATTTCTTGAGCTCAACAGTAGTGCAGTAGAAGCCTCAGGGAATGAGGTCATCGCCAGACCAGAGGAGAAAGACAGTGCATTATACTTTCAATAATTATGTGCATAGATCAATGTAAAGAAAACATTACTAAAACTAAAATTACACAAAAAAGAGGCATTTGGGTCTTTTGAAAAAGCTTCCCTCTTCCTTTTTGAAATGAACAGAATATTTGACTTGCAAACACTACAGATAGAAGCACATGAAAGGTGCTAATAAAGGTGCAATTATATAAACACAATTCCAAGAAAAGATTAATGAAAGCAATTATCTCATGTTTATACATTATTATTAATATGAAAACTTAAAAATAGAAAGATTGGCTCATTGTATAAAATAAATAAGAACAAGATCAAAAATAACCCCAAGGGCTAAATATTTTAGGAGAACTTAGGAGAACCAAATTTTGGGGGAAAATGAATAGAATTGTATGGACTATGCCCCTGACCCCTCAAATGAAGTTTTATAGGAAGGAATAGCAGAGAATGAACAGCATCAAAGGAAAGAGAGGAGGAGGAAGATATAGCAGAATGCAAGATTCACTTCTATTAAGTTCATTGTTGAAAACTGAAAGTATGATGATCCTTAATGACAGTCAGCAACAAGAGGGCTGCTGGGTACAATGTTGGAGGTGGTACAGTGAAAAGTCTTGAACCCAGGGGAAGGGAATATTATGCCTCACTCAAGAAGGGAGCAATGGAGAGGTACTAAGAACATTCTCACTGGGGAGGATGAGTGAATTTGTGGTGGGAGACAGTGATTTTATAATGGGTATCTGGGAAAAAATGAAACACACAAAAATTTTTTTTCTTAAGAACTTGAATCAGCAAACATGCCTTTTTAAAAACCCCAAAAGATCAGAAAATGCCTTGAATGTGAAACTTGAACTTCTATTTAGTGCAGATTGTTTTCTTTTTTGCCATACTTTTGTTGGATCTATCAACAGAGCATATAATTTTTATTCTTTCTTATTAAATGTTTGTAGCTTTTTCCTAATAGTGAGACAATCGTACATTCCTGGTATAAATCAAAATCTTTTTGAAGATGTTTCAAAGGAAGCCCAGGAGCTATGAATTATAAGCGAAGAGGGAGAGCATAATTCAAGATTCATAGGATTACCTGATGCCCATTACTTCACCTCCCCCCCCAAGAAAAGAACATATATGTCACATCCCAAGAAATCATTAAAGAAAATTTCCCAGATATACTAAAATAATAAATCCACTTATCATCTTCTGAAACTTTAAAGTGAAAGGCTCTAGGAATGCAATTGCCAACATCCAAAGCTTCCAAATAAAGGAAAAATAGCTGCAACCAGCATGAAGGAAATAATTCAGGTATCAAGAAGCCACAATCAAGACCAAACAAGAATTAGCAGCTATCACGATAAAGAAGCAAAGAACAGGGAACAAAATATTCCAAAAGGCAAAATTTAAAGGTCACAATCAATAATAATTTACCCAACAAAATTGAGTATAATCTTACAAGGAAAAATATAAATATTCAGTGAAATAGATGACTTTCACACATTCCTAATGGGAAAAAAAAATAGCCAGAAGCTAAATAAGAACTTTGAAATACAAACATGGAAATAACATATAAAATTTTTAAAAAAGTAAATAGTGGAAAGCAATCAGAAACAGCTTTATAAGGATGTGCCATTTACATTTCCATGTCAGGGTGATGTTAAAAGGATTCTCTTAGAATTCAATATCTCAGGTGGTCATAGAAATAATCAATTGAGGTAGAAGAACTATAAAAATATTTTAAATGTTTTGTATGTATTGTAATAAAAAAGAGAAGGGAAAAGAGCAAATTAGGGGAAAGTGAGAGGAAAGATGGGGAAACTCATTAACACAGTCTACTTGCACAATTAGAATAATATACAAACATGGAAGGGGTAGGGGGAGTTGGATTTACAAGAACTTCACTTTCATCTAAACTGGTCAGAAGAAGGCAGAACACACATAAAGAATTTACTGTAAGAATAAATTCAAATGAACAGGAATACAGAAAATAAAATAAAGGGAACAGAGGAAAGAAGAATACAAAAGGCAGGGTAGATTCAGGGTTGGAGTAGCCATAAGCAAAATAACACCTATGCTTGGAGAGGGGATAGTAAAGGTCAAAAGGGTGGGCAGGGAGAGAAAAAAAAAACTAGAAATGAATAGTCAAGGAAGGGTATAGAGAAAAAAAGAGAAAAAGGATGGAATAAACACTTAACTATCATATAATAACTATGAATGTGAATGGGATGAATATACACATTCACATATAAAAAGAAAAAAGAATAAAAGAATGAATTAGAAACAAAAAATGTTTACAAAAAACATGTGAAACATAAAGACATACAGAATTAAAATAAGTTGTTGGAGCAAAATCTCTAATACTACTAATAGCTGAGCATAGAAAAGCAGGGACAAAAAATATAATTTCAGATAAGGCAACAGTATAAAGAAATTGAAATAAAAGATATTTAGAGATAAAGACTACATTTTACTAAAACCTAATATATTGAATTGATTTTGATACTTAATATACATATATATATATTCATCAAATGGCATCTCTTCTAAAAACTTAAATAAAATTAATTTTGTGATTTTTCTTGTTCATTAAAGTAACCCCTTAGTGGTTTGATTAACATAACACTAAATATGAAAATTAATTTTATCAAACATCATTTTATTAGATAGGCACAGCCCTACCAGAAATACTGAACAACCCTCAAATTTTTAAGATATTATTTTAAAGTAATTTTGAAGTAATATCTATTTAAGTCTCATAAATACTTTGATAGATTGACTCCCAGATATTTTCTGCATCTTGTAGTTATTTTGGATATGACTTCCATTTAAATTTTTCTCCTGTGTTTTATTGTTGCTATAAAAAGAAACTGTTGACTTTGTTTTGCAACCTAGTAGTTTACTAAAGCTATTAATATTTTCAAATAGTTTATTTACTGATTCTTTGAGGTTTTTTCTATAAGCAATCACATTTTTAACAAATAAGGACAATTTGGTCTTTCCATTTCCTTCTCTTCTCTTGATATTATTATATACTTTCATATTTTAAGAAAAACTCAATGAATCTCTGACCACGATCATTTGAAAATTAGTTTTAGATATTAAAGTTTCAGATTAATAGGTCTAATTATAAAAGTCTACCTACATCTTGTAAATGGTAAATCTCATTAAAGGCTTGTTTGTTTGAACAATTTCCCTCTATTCAGGGAATCTAAAGATATATGAGTTCTATTTCCAATTCCTACCAGATGGGGAGATTGTCATTCTATACTCATTAATTAAGAGTTGGTTTCATTTAGATCCTATATCAGCTTTCTTTCTGCAATAATAAGTAGACACTGACACCATGAAACATGAAGAGAGTGATTAGAAAAATAAAATGGTGCAGTTCACAAAGACTGAAAACATTTGGATTGCAATCAAAATATAATGTAGTTCATCTTTGAGTGGTTTCTGCTATAGAAACTTGAAATGTGATTCTACTTAAATAGACTATTCAAGTGATTATGTTTCTGTCACTGCACACCTCTGTAAACCTTGTAATGATCTCAAAGACAGGCCTTTGACAAACATATGCCATTGTGTTATTTGTTGACTGGTGTTGTCAGAGATAAAATATTCTGTCACTTCATGCAGGTTATATAATCTGTAGCCTGCAGGAGCCACTGGAAAGTTTTCCAGTGCCACATTCTTTCTTTGTTCATAATGCTGAGTGGGTTTCTTTAACATCACTTATATTTTATTAAAGGTTTTATTCAACCATAAAACATTAGCTTTCAGAAATATTTAAAACAAAACAAAATTATGTGACTCCTAGATTACATATATTTCCTTGATTAGAATTTTAGAGTCCGTGGATGTAGCTTTAATTATGTAATGTCGTACCATGAAATGCCATAACATTTCACAGATTGTGAAATGTAAAAATGTAATGAAGAATAAAACGCAACATTAGTATGTAGTTGGGCTACCAAATTTGAACTGAATCTGCTATCAAGGTAAAAGTCTACCTCTTATACTTGAGGATGTGCCTCAAGCACACTCATACAATTAAACTTCTCATTTATATGGTATGCATTACTGGAATACACAATGGTAAATTATGACTGCATTTTGAATTTTACCAACTTAACAGACTAAATTGAATTTTAAATGGAGATAAGTTCAGTTAACATTCAGCATTTTCCATTTGAAACATCAAGTGATAAACTGTAAGCACTATTAAACCATAATTATTAGAAATATATGTATAAATATACATATATGTATATATATCATAATAATATAGAGTGTTGCATGTACATCTCTAACCAGTCTGGAAGCATCTAAAATTTAACAAAATGTTATACTGAAATAAAGTAAAATAGCCATGGGGACACTGAATAATGCTTATTATGTGCCAGGAACTATGCTAAGTGTCAAAGATACAAAGAAAGGCATAAGATGGTCCCTTATCTCAAGGATCTCACATTGTAATGGGGGATATGTGTCAAACAACTATGTACAAACAAGCTATATATGGGATAAATTGGACATAATAAACAAAAAGAAAGTATAATTAAAGGGTATTGGGTAAAGCTTTCTTTAGAAGGTGGAATTTTAGCTGGAATTAGAAAGAAGCCCAGGAAGCCAGAGGTAGAGTTGAGGAAAGAGTTTCTGGCATGGGGAACAGCCAATGAAAACGCAGGGAGTCAGGCAATGGAGTATCTTGTGAACTGCAAGGAGGCCAGTGTCACTTCATCAAAGAGGACATGGGGGTGGGGGTGAGTGGTCATGTGGCTGTATGTGTAAGATGTAAGAAGACTGGAAAGGTAGTAAAATGACTAGACAATGCCAAGATTAAAGAATGTATTTTAAAAATGACTTCCAGTGACACAAATAAGTCTTTATAATTTTATATTAACTGGGACAAATACCATGCCAACAGTGACATCTGTAAATTTTAGAACATTTGAAAAACAATATAGACATATTACCTCTAATCAGTCATCCAATATTTTATGAATTCATGCACAAAGCACTAACAACTATGTACATGTACAAAGAAATGGGACACATGGACCCTTATTATTATTCAAAATATTTTGTTGCCTGTAAATACACATACTCACACACACAGATATAGACATTGATATAGATATAGATAGATATATGATGTGGAATTCAAAAATACAAGCATAATTTGTCATCCACTGTCATTTTGTTATAAATCTTAATATACGTTTTGTAATAGGAAGCAGTAATAAAATGACATTTGATTGAGGGGAAAGGTTTTTTGGTTTTTTTTTTTTCTTTCTGGTGAGGCAATTGGGGTTAAGTGACTTGTCAAGAGTCACACAGCTAATGAGTGTTATGTGTCTGAGTCCAGATTTGAACTTAGGTCCTCCTGACTCCAGGGCCAGTGCTCTATCCACTATGCCACCTAGCTGCCCCAAGAGGAAAGGTTTTGGTGACTAGCTTGAGGCCGGGACTTTGTTCAGGTTCAATATTGGGAAAACTTGAGATACTTGCAGAACACAGAATAGATATTCTGATAACAGAGGGTTTGCTCAGTCCTTATATAGCAAGGGTATACAGCAAAGATGTAGTAATACTTAACTTCTATAGTAAGGATGCTACTCTTCTCCGTGTGGAAATGTATGTGTTCAGCAGAACAGGGTACTTCAACTTATTTGGCCTTCAGACATTCACCAAGTTTGAGGTTTCCTTCTTCCCCCTAGATAGGACCTTTTATGCTCCAGTTGACCAGGAAGCCAGAAATGCAGACAAAGGCCACTAGGAAGTTGTTTTAAAGGAAACTTGTTTTATCCACCGCATTGGCTTTATTGTCTTTTCTTGATCAATATTACATAGATAGGTAAGGGGAGGAGGACTCTGGTAGATGCTGGTTTTATCAAAGATTAGGAGATAATGAATAAGAAAAGTTTTTTTTGTTTTTTTTATATACTGAGTGGTAGGAAAGGCTAGAACATATACATTCAATAAAACCTATAATAAATAACACACAGTTTTGTCAGTTGTGTGGAAGATATAGTTTGGTTAATATTGCTTCTAATCTGATTTTCTCAAGTAATTTGTTATTTGGAGATATTGGTATACAATATTCAAGTTCTTAATGTATCTCATAGATGTGTCAATCATCCACATAATTTTGTTGATGCATATGGTTAGCAAAATTTAAAATCAGAAAAAAATGACTTCTCTAAGTACAAATTCTAATTTGGTTGCAAATATAAAAAAATGATCAGCCTAAAACCTAGGCCTTTCACTTTTGTTGTGACTAGTACTAGACTAATTAGCTGGATATATTATCTTCAAGTCTAATACCATGAACAACGAGGGAATAGAACATGTGATAAGCTGACAACTTGAAAGTCTTAAAAAGGTAGAGGG
>NW_020954579.1:21658993-21669522 GCF_900497805.2 Vombatus ursinus
ATCACATGTTAAACCTGGTTTAATGAAAATTTTTTCAAGATAATAAATTAAGAAGTGTAAGTTTTCTATATTTGAAATGTGTGAATGTACATACACATACACAGAGAGAGAGAGAATCTATAATATTGAGTATATATAATGTACCTATATGTAAATGGGTATATATATAAACATATATGTTTATATACACATGCATGTATAGATGTATGTTCATATCTATATCTACCTACAAATGTCCCCAAAATCTTAAAAAACTTTTAACATTAACATTAACATTAAGAACACACACACACACACACACAAACGCATGTCTATAGATAGGTAGATAGATCTATTTCTCTAGATATCTCTCTCTCTCTTTCTGTGTGTATATGTGTATGTTTGTGTGTGTGTGAGTGTGTGTGTGTGTGTGAGAGAGAGAGAGAGAGACAGAGAGACAGAGAGACAGAGACAGAGAGAAAGAGACAGAGAGAGAGAAAGAAAGACTCAGTGCTCCTGAGGCTCTTTTACATTAAGGCCAACCAATTCTCTTTCAAAATCCCACTTCCATTCTCTTCTCTTACAATCCTAATCTCATTCATATTCAAAGCACTTTACAAAAAGACCTCTGGGTGGGAGACCAGGAGTCTGTCACTTTTCACTCCTATTATCACTGCCCTTTCATTGTGCTATTACTAAGTTCACAAGCTGCCCCTCTGCTTTAAGAGCATGATCCTCACAGAATAAAGGTACAAATTCACATCTGTAACTAATTACTGAATATATGAGGACAAGTTATTTCAATTTTCTTTATGATGGTCATCTAAATTTTCTAATATTCAGCAAGTACTAGGAAATTGTAGCTCTTGTAATACCTATGCCCTCCTAACAGTCTCCTCAAGGACCCAGTAGAGTATTCCTACAGAATAATCAAGAGTCAATTTCATTCTATTGAAAAATCTCCTCATATATGTCCATAAATGTGGTCACTACACACTAAGCTGATCATCTAATCACCTAAAATTTTCTCTCCCAATTTATCTGTGAGGCCAATCACAAAGTTATGTCAGTCTAATCTTAGCTACCCCAAATATTCTGAGCTAGAACTTCTCAGGCCAGGATAGTGATTCGTGCTTGGTGTTAGAAAACAACGAGATACCCCTGGACCATAAAATACAATAAAAATAAATGCACTTACAATAAGAATACTAAAAAGAATATAGTTTATTAATTAAAATGGATGCTGCTCTCCTCCACCTCTGGCAATGATGAGTCAGAAAGATGTTCCACAGAGAATGGAGTGTTCCACCAAATTACCAGTGCACTCTATCTCCATAGACTGAACTTCTTATGTCTCAGGAGAAGAGGAAGTCAAGTCACTACTTTAAGCCCTTGTCACCTGGATGGACCAAATTCCAAAGACAGTCTCCTGATCCCTTTAAAGGGAAAAGAGACTAGCCTATATAAAACAGATGCTGTTTTTCCCACAGGGATCTAAGCCAAGTCTACAAAATAAGTGCAATGAAAATTAGAATGTAATAAGTATATAAAAAAGTACAAACAAAGTTCTGTGAGATTGGGAAAAGGTTACTAGAACAAGCTAACTATTAATGATCTTTTGATATTTGTGAAACAATTTCCTAAGGAAGTGAATAGTTTAGCCCAGGAGAATATTTATCTTTTTTCTTTTCTTTTCTTTTTAATTTTTTAGTGGGCAGAGGAGGGGGTAAAAGGGAAGCTCACAGATGCATTGACATATTTCATAATCAGAAATTACAGTGGAAAATTACAAAAGGCAATCTAAATAATTTAAGCCTCCTAAGGCCTTACTTTCACAACATATAATAAATATTAAATAAATATTTATTTTTCTTTCATTTTCTAGATAAGTGCCTGAATCCCTGATTATACTTCTCCTATGCACAGAACCAAGACTGGAAATTCAAATGCCTGAGGCAAATTTAACTGAGTAGAGGGGAAAAGGCAGTGGGCAAAACCTGGAAAGTTATTGTTGCGCTATGAGCCCCATTTAGGGAAATTCTCAATGGTACTGCCAAGGATTGTGGGGTGAGTCAGTGACCTTAGGTAGGTCCTTGTGGGTGAAAATCTTCTGATACCACTTTGAAAGGAGAAGAGCTACAGGAAGGCATTATATCTTGACTGATTTATCCCAACATGGCCTCCTAAATCTGAATGTCCCCTATAAAAAATGAGGCATGGATGCATAGGCCGTGTGACATTAAGTAGTGATCCAAGAAGAACCTGTTTGCTCCAGTTGGGATGGGGGCAGCCCCTTCCCTAGTGGGTCTAACTTATGACCTTGGATCCTGGTTCAGATGACTCTGGAAACATCAATTCCAGGATGCACTGAAGGTAAAAATATCTGGCAGGGAACATGACTTAAAGGGAAACAGGTTCCAGAAGTAGAGGACCACAGTAATGGGTCCTCATGAGTGTAAGTTTGGGAATAGGTGAGAGAGTGGGGTATTGCTGCAGGGAGGAATTACAGACAATTCTCGCTTCACGTAAGTGAACTTCTCTGCTGATATTTAGTAAAGCAATTTTTACATAATTCAAATTTGCCTGTGAACATGGGAAAGAGAAAGAAGGAGAGAGGCAGGAAGGGGGTTTGTGCCCATGGAGGAAGGAGGCCAACACACAGTTCAAGGATATGTGGAGGCTGGGGACAGAGAAGCTAGAGCAGAAGGAGGAACACACAAGGGCTGGGGCCAGCCATATGTGGGGCTGACCTAAATGTAGAGGAAGGTTACATGGTGGGCAAACATGTGGGGACCAGACAGGGACAGAGATAGGAGAAGATGGGTGACACACAGGGCCAGGTACAGACACACAGTATCCCAGCACAGAAAGAGGATGAAAGGCAGGCAGGCCAGTGGGTGGAGCAAGGCAAAGATCTTCTCTGGGCACCACAGATCTCCAGTCAAACCATCAGCTGGGTGGTAGTGGTGGTCTCTCCCACATATATTTTTCTGCTTTCACTTTTTTTTTTTTGATGGGGGTGTCTCAGTCTGAGGATCATTGAGCTGAGGAACAGGAATGGTGCTATACAGTAAAGTTAACATGGTTTGTTTGTTTGTTTGTTATTAAATGTGGATTTCTTTCAAAATTCTTTAGATAAAGTTGAATTTATGCAATGTGAATATATGTAAAGTGAGAACTGTCTGTATTATCTTATAGATGTCAATATCCTGAAGCAAAGCTCAAGTCTAGTGGTTACATATCTGTGTGCATAATGTATATTCAAACTGCACATGTTTACATCTTGAAGAAAGAGTACTCTACATTGTCTTCTTATAATTTTAAACACATATGAACAAAACAGGAGGCAAGTTCTAATTATCTTCAGGTTCTAACACCATTAAACTTTTCACATCAAAGACAAATGTATGTTTGCTCAATAAGTTGATGCGATAATGGAGCAAAGTGAGAGTGTAATCATCTTTTATAGCAGATTCATGGATAGATACTAGTTCTATCCAGATTACTTGAGGAAATTTCTTGAAGGAAATGAGATTTTAGTAGAATAAAAGAAAGGAAGAGGTCTGGCATGTGGAATATATTTTAGGCATAAAGAATAGTGTGGAAGAATGTTCAGAAGTGGGAATGGGAGGAGGCAGCTAAGAGGAGAGTTACTTGGCTCTGAGAATCTTCATTTCCTTAATGGCATAATAATATGAATGCTATCTCCAATGATATGGTGGGAAAGAAAATTTGATGAGTATAAAATGCCTTGCATTTCTAGAACATTTTGTTTTCAAAGTCTTATTGGCAGTAGTTGTACAACAAACTGAATGTGAGATACAATTAGCCCATTTCAAGATGTGTGTGGAATGATGAGATAAAAAGTATATAGGAAATGTGCAGAAGAAAACTTAAATTATTAGCCATTAAAATGTTTGTTTAAGTGCAAAAATGCTTATGCTACTTCTGGGAACAGGGCTTGGGAATCCAGGACCTACAGTGTGGCTATGAGAGGTGTGCAGACAGAAAAATGGCAGGACTGAGGATGGAAATGGAATTTGCATGCAAATTATCTGCAACATCAAAACATATTCAATATCCAAGGCAAACATTTGGGAAAGGGTGAAGAGGAAACTTAGGCAGTATATCCAACCATTGTAGCTTAACAATGTTAAAGAAAACAAGAACTCATCCAGAGTTATATTTGAAGAGATCTTTCAAAGAACTTTCCCTTTTTACAAAAACTATATCTACATCATGAGCCAGGAGGTTTAATTCGTGAAACTGTGGACTTGGGCAACATTGGGATATCTTTTATATATCTTTACTTTTCTAATTTCTATTGTATTTATTTTGTGGATTTGGCTTAGGTCCTTGTGGGAACAACAGCATCTGTTTTACATAGACTGGTCTGGTTTCCCTTTATTGGAATCAGGAAGCTGTCCTTGAGATTTGGTTGATCTGAGTGACTAGGACTTTAAGCAATGGCATAATTTCTTCTCTGCATAAGCCATAAGAGTTCAGTCTAAGGGAACTTGGTGCATTGGGGTTTTAGTGGCATTCCCACTGCTCTGTGGGACATTTTCTGACTCACCATTGCCAGAGGTAGAAGTGAGAAGCATCCATTTTAATTAACAAATAGTACCTTAATCAATATGTAAAATAATTTTGTATCTTGATTTTAAAAGTAATGAAAATAAATACTTAAAATTAAAACATCAGCAATAAGCATTGGGAAGCCTTCAGAGAGAGAAAATAAATAGTGGTTTTAGATAGTAAGTGATGTTGAAGAGCTTATACGTGGTATTTGTGAATAAACTTAAGATGAGTGAAAAATAGGTAGGGAAACAGGTTTCATAGCAATTTACAAGAAAAAAATACTAATTCATCTGAAGTAAATAGCAATAATAAATGAAACAACGCAGTGACCTTCATGACGTATGCTGTATTTATATTCCTGCCTGAGGTGATCACTGATCCTAGTTGCTGTGAGTTCAGGTTAGTCTTCCCAATAAAGAAGCAGGTGAGAGGTTAAAAAATGACTCCATTTGATCCAGCTTATTAAATAACATTGTTCTGTTTTTTTTTTCACATCTTAGCCTTTCAATTCCCACTTCCCATCACCCTTATTCAGGCCTTCATTACCTCTCCACTGACCACTTGTCATAGATGTGACTGGACAACTAAGTGGCATAGTGAATAGAGTGGTAGGCCTGGAGTCAGGAAGATTCATCTTCCTGAGTTC
Organism: Vombatus ursinus; assembly: GCF_900497805.2. NCBI lineage: Eukaryota > Metazoa > Chordata > Mammalia > Diprotodontia > Vombatidae > Vombatus > Vombatus ursinus. The sequence goes on from NW_020954579.1 coordinate 21,664,200, forward strand.
AATTCTAGTCTCGGACACTTTCTAGCTGTGTGACCCTGGATACTTAACCCTATTTGCCTTAGTTCCTCATGTATAAAATGAGCTAGAGAGGGAAATAGCAACTCCAGTATATTTGCCAAGAAAACCCAAATGGGGTTATGAAGAGTCAGACACGACTGGGAAATGATTGAACAACAACAAATAGACATGACTACCTCCCTGTTCTCTTATTCAATGGCTTATTCTATCGTATCCAAAAAATATTTGCCACAAAAATCTTCCTAATGCACAGGTTTAATTGTATTACCTGTTTTGCTTTCCAACTGCTCTCTCTGAAGGTACCAATGACCTCGTAATTGTCAAATCTAATGGCTTATTCTCAATCTTCATCCTTCTCAACCATTCCATAGCCTTTTTCCTTGGTACTGTCTTTTCTTCAGGTTTTTGTGACACTACTTTTTCTGGTAGGGTTTTCTGCTATCTATCTGACCACTCTTCAGCCTCCTTTGATGGATATTTTTTCAACTCCTCATTAACTGTGGAGATTCCACTGGGCTTTGACCTGGCCCCTCCCTATCTTCTTCTTCTATACTATTTCACTTGTTATCAGTTACTGTGGATTTATTTATCATCTAGATGCTGATTTTCAAATCTACTTATTTAGCCCTCACCTCTCTGCTGACTTTCAGTCACATATCTCCAATTTCCTGTTTTATATCTCAAACTGGACCTCTTAAACTCAACATATCCAAAACTAAACTCATCATCCCCACAAAAAAACCATCTCTACTTCCTAACTTTCCTATTATAGCAGAGAACAACCCTGTCTTGCCAACTATCAGGCTAATAACCTAGATGTCATTCTCTATTCCTCACTCTCATTTATTTATGGTATTTATTTTTTTTAACTTTGTAATGCATCTTGAATATATGCTATTCTCTCTTCTTACACTGCTGCATCCTGGTGCCTGCCTTCACTATCATCTCAGCCCTGGATTGTTATAATAGCCTGAATTTTTTGTCTCTCTAACACAAGTCTCTCGCCACTCCAGTCCATCCTCTAGTCAGCTGTTAACTTCAGTTTCCTACAGCACAGGTCTCGAAATTTTACCACCACGCATCCACTCCCATTTAATAAACTCCAATGGCTCCTTATAATCTCCAAGATCAAATATAAAGCTCTTTCTTTTTCACACTGCTGCATGGTATTCTTTGCTTTCTAGTATTCTTACACCTTACACTCTCTCCCTTACCACATACTCTGAGATTCAGAGACCCTGGATTCCTTGCTATCCCTCAAACATGACACCCCATCTCTCAAGTTTGGGCATTTTCCCTAGATATTCCTCTATGACTGTAACGTTCTCATCTCTACTCTTAGTTCTTCTGCGTTCCTCTCAGTCCCAACTAAAATTTCCTCTTTTACAGGGGGCCTTTCCTGATCCTTCTTAAAACTAGTGCCTTACCTCTAATGATTATTTCCAACTTACATATAACTTATTTGTACAGCTTGCATAATGTCACACACACACACACACACACACACACACACACACACACTCACACCATTGGGCTGTTAACTCCTTGAAAGTAAGGACTCTTTTTCGATGTCCTTTATATCTCCAGTGCTTAGCACAGTGCCTGGCCAATATGATAATAAATTCTTGTATTGTATTATATTCTATTATATTTATATTGTTCTAATATTTAGTTAATTAATAATATTAATTAATTAATAATATGTTTATATTGTCCTAATAATTTATAATAAATTTTTATTGACTGGCTAATTGATAAAGTGAAAACTCCTTAGACTTGATAGCAAAAAAAATCAGGATCTTAGAGTTGGAAAAAACTTGAGAGGCTATCCACTCCAACCTATATATGAACAAGAATCACTCTACTGTATATGTGTTGAGTGGTTATCTGGCATTTTTAAAAACACCTCAGGGTGGAGTCAAAATGGCAGAGTAAAAGCAGTGACTTATTTGAGCTCTCCCCCAAACCCCTCCAAATACCTGTAAAAATGGCTCTAAACAAATTCCAGAGGAGCAGAACCCACAAAAAGACAAAGTGAAACAAATTTCCAGCCCAAAACAACCTGGATGGTTGATTGGAAAGGTACATTGTGCCAGGCTGGGAGAGGAACACAGTTCAGCATGGGTATCCAGGCAAAGACCAGGCCTCAGTGAACCTGGAGCAGGACTCAGGGGACTGAATCATGGGCAATTGTGGCACTTTCCAGACTTCTCAACACACAAATGTCAAAGACAACTTAGAAGGTCAATAGGAAAAGTCTGTGACTGCAATGAGAGAGAAGCTCTGTACCAGCCCCAGTCCCGGCACAGCTCTGGGGTGACGGCTGCTTCCAGAGCTCCTGGACCACAGATGGAAGGTGAATTGAGTAACTGATCAGAGAGGGATTGAAGGAATCTCTTTTCTGGTGGTGAGGCAGGATTCTTTTTCTTTGCACATGCTTGGATCTGGGTCGCCATTCAGGGTGGTGGTCCTGGGGCAAGGAGGAGTGCTGGCGTGGTGGAGCTTGTAGTGGCAGTAGAGAGGGAATCTGCTTCACACTTCCAAGGCAGAAAACTGCTTGTGGTCACTCATGGACCAGAGCACAGGCCAGGAAAAAAGTAAACCCCTCGCACTTGATCATACCACCTTGGAAAAACTGAAAATTTACAGGTCCCTAGAAGTATCTCTGCAAACAGCTACACAAAACCCCTGAAGCTTAGGATAGTACATTCTCCACATTGGAAGCAGACCCCTACCTTAACAAAGCGTTTAAAGCTCAAGCAGTTGGCTGGGATCATGAGCAAACAGTGCAAAAATATTAGACCATAGAATCTTTTTTGGTGACAAAGAAGATCAAAACATACAACCAGAAGACAACAAAGCCAAAGCTCCTACAATCCAAAGCTTCCAAGAAAAATATGAATTGGCCCAGGCCATGGAAGAGCACAAAAAGGATTTTGAGAAGTAAGTAAGAGAAGTAGAGGAAAAACTGTGAGGAGAAATGAGAGTGATGCAAGAAAATCAAGAAAAACAAGTCAACAACTTGCTAAGGGAGACCCAAAAAATATTGAAGAAAATAACACCTTAAAAAATAGCCTAACCCAAACGGCAAAGAGGTCCAAAAAGTCAATGAGAAGTGTCTTAAAAAGTAGAATTGGCCAAATGGAAAAGGAAGTCCAAAAGCTCACTGAAGAAAATACTTCCTTAAAAATTAGAAAGAAGCAAATAGAAGCTAGTGACTTTATGAGAAATGAAGACATTATAATAAAAAAAAACAAAAGAATGAAAAGATAGAAGACAATGTGAGATATCTCATTGGAAAAACAACTGACCTGGAAAATAGATCCAAGAGAGATAATTTAAAAATTATTGGACTATCTGAAAGTCATGATCAAAAAACATCATCTTTCAAGAAATTATCAAGGAAAACTGCCCTGATATTCTAGAACAAGAGGGTAAAATAGAAATGGAAAGAATCCACCAGTCACCTCTTGAAAGAGATCACCAAAGGAAAACTCCTAGGAACACTGTAGCCAAATTCCAGAGTCCCAGGTCAAGGAGAAAACATTGCAAGCGCCAGATCTGGAACTGAGAAGGACTGGCAGTGTCACCCTGTGCAAGTCACTTAACCACTCAGTGCTCTAGAATCTTTTCTAAGACCATAATCAATTAACAAATAAATATTTACTTAATGTCTTTTATGTACCAGGCACTGTGCAAGGGATTGGTGATATAAATAGAATGATTGAAAAAAGAATTTCTACTTGCAAGGAACTTACATACTAATAGAGGAGAAAAATACATAAATACATCTATACAAAAGACATATAAAGAAGATAAATGTAAATAAATACAAAGCAGTTACCTTTAAGGTCAATGACACTTGACTGCTGTGGGGTGGCAGAGCCAATGTTCCATGCCTTATGTTTTCTATAGACACCTAAAGTAACAAGTTATTTATCTACCTAAGGATCTCAGGCACAGAATAATTATTTCTATTCTGGAAAAAAAAATCATTGAAAGATGCCTACAATCATATGATTAGGAAATATTGCTTTTCAAAAGTCAACTCAAAGGACCACACTTTTCAATAAAGAATTATTTTGAAACCCTTCAGATCTGATACACTTGTGGGATTTGCTTTTTGATTGAATTATACCACCTTTTTTTCTGTCATCCCACCACCCCAAACTAAAACCATTGAATTATTGTTGAGACATATGGATATCATATGAGCTTCTTTTTTGCAGGTTGGAAAATTTTTTTTCCCTTTTCCATTTTCCCTTAGAGTAAAGACACTTTACATAGTTGGAAGCAGTATCTCATTAAATTCAAAATAGATGACAAGCCTATAGGAGAGGAAGGAATTGTATTTCTCTTTATCCACTGCTATGTTCTGTGACACCCACTGGCTTCTCACTTAATTTAGTCTGCTGCAAATGAAATATCAGTGCCTAGTAAGAGATATATGATACGTTGGGCACACCAAAGCTCTTGGAATTATATTATTGCCAGTAGCCATCCTCAGGATTAAGTTTTGTTGGTTCAACTCAATTTATAACACTTTTTTCTCATAGAACTGCAATACCCTACAATTCACCTTAACTTATTACATTATAGTACTATAATTCAATTAACATTCACATATAACATGTTACATTAACTGAGCTGAGTTGTTGTGAAGTAATAAATGAAACCAGTGTTAACATGATGATACAGTTCTATGATTCCTCCCCTTCAGGACAGATATGTGCCATTATGCTGGAGGAAGTATGCAATATAAATAGGCCATATAATATTAAAACTACTATGGTGAGTCTGAAGAGCAATAGCATCTGTGCTGATACCCAAAGGTCAATAAGAAACATAATACAGAAGATGAAACTGTTAACAGTTGGGAGAGAGAAACAGAGAGACAGAGAGAGAGAGAAAGAGAGAGACAGAGAGAGAGAGATGAGAAGAAGTATTCCTTTCTTCACCAGTTTTTTGTTTGTTCATTTTGTTTTTGTTTCTTAATAAAGCTAATCCAGTAACAATGGAACATAGTAGCATAGTTAGTATTCAACAAATCAAAGTACATCAACTATTGGACAAAGGATTCTATATCTGATAAAAACTATTGGGAAGTATTCTGATAGGACTTAGGGATTTATCAAGATCATGTAACATTGGAGCCAAAACGGCAGATTAGAAGCAGCAACCCAGCCAGACTCTTCCAACATTTCTCTTTAAACAGCATGAAAATAAAACCTCAAATCAATTTTTCAGTGGCAATTTGTTCTCTCTCTCTCTCTCTCTCTCTCTCTCTCTCTCTCTCTCTCTCTCT
>NW_020954579.1:21669532-21682541 GCF_900497805.2 Vombatus ursinus
CTCTCTCTCTCTCTCTCTCTCTCTCTCTCTCTCTCTCTCTCTCTCTCACACACACACACACACACACACACACACACACACACACATAGTTGGGTATTTGGTTATAGAAATCTGTTACTAAACAGGAAAATAGAAGGGGAAAGGGATAAGAAAAAAGGAAGATGATAAAAGGGAGGGCAGATTAAGGGAGGCAGTGGCCAGAAGCAAAACAGACTTTTGAGGAGGGATAGGATAAAAAGAAAGAAAAGGATAAACAGAAGAAAAAAGGATGGAAAGAAATGCACAGTCAGTCATTATAACTGAAAATGTGAATGGGATAAGCTCACCTATAAAATGGAAGTAGATAGCAGAATGGATTAGAAACCTGAATCCAACAGTATGTTGTTTACAAGAGACACACTTGAAAAAGAAAAACACAAATGCAGCATTAAAATAAGGAGATGAAGTAGAATCAATTATATTTTGGATGAAGTAAAAAAAAATGGCAGATGTAGCAATCATTATCTCAGACAAAGAAAAAACAAAAATAGACCTAGTTGAAAGAGGTAATCAACTACATTTGACAAAAAGGTCCATATGTAATGAAGCAATAGTAAAAAAAAAAAATACAAGAAGTTTTTCTTATAAATTCCTCTTTTCTCAAATATATACAAAACTGAGTCAAATTTATTTAAAAAAAAAGCCATTCTCCAATTTATAAATGGTCAAAGGATATAACAGGCAGTTTTGAGAAGAAGAAATCAAAGTTATCATAGTCATATAAAAATGCTATAAATTCATTCTAAATCTAATTCTAAAGAAATGAAAATTAAAAGAACTCTGAGGTACCACCTCATGTATAACAAAAATGACAAGTGTTGGAAGAGATGTGAGAAAATAGGTGCACTAATAAACTGTTGGAAGAGTTGGTGAGGAGAATTTGATCATTGTACATAGCAAGAGCGATATTATAGTGATGCTCAACTGTGAAAGACTTAGTAACTGTGATTAATACAGTGATCAGTTCCAAAGGACTCATGAAGGAAAATGCCATTCATCTCCAGAGAAAAAAAACTGATGAATTCTGAGTTCAAATTTAAGTATAATTTTCTCACATAAACAACAAAAATAACAACAAAAACCATTGTATAATATTTAACATGATAAACTCTAACCTGAGAGATGACCTAGATTTAAGTTCATCTAATTGTTAAAAAATGAAGCAAAGGGCAGAAAAATACCCTTAGCAACCTGACTAATGAAAGTCTAATAGAAAAATGAATAGAAACTTCTCTTTGAAAAGAAGGGAATTTTCAACTATTTAAAAATTAAAAGCTTTTGAATAATCAAAATCAATATAATCATAAGTAAGAGGGAAATAACCTTTGAAGTAAATTTCTTTGATAAAACCTAGTGATAGAAAACCTAAAAACAAGAGGCATTTCTCAACAGATAAATTAAATAGACATAAACAGACAATTCTCAAAGACTGAATTGCAAGTTTAACAACAGCCCTAAGGGGGGAAAATATTCTGAGGCACTAATAATAAAAGAAAGGAACATTAAAATAACTCAGGTTTCATTTGTCACTCATCAGATGGGCAAAGATGGCAAAAGATACAAATTGCCATTATTGAAGGGTGTATAAGAGGATAGGTACTTGAGTTCCCTGTTTGTGAAGCTGCAAATTGGACCAAATATTCTGAATGAAAATTTAGAACTGTACACAAAAAGGTACATGTGATACAAACCTTTAGATCCAGTCAGGCAGTTAATAAACAGTTATTAAGACCTTAATATATGCCAAGAACACAAAGATATTCAAAAGGCAGACCCGGATCTCAGGGGTCACAAAGTCTATTGAGGGAGACAGTATATAAACAACTATGTGAAAACAAGATACGTATGGGACAAATAGGAAATAATCAATAGAGGGAAGGCACTAGAATCAAGGTGGATTGATAAAAGTTTCCCATAGAAGATAGGATTTTAGCTGGACTTAAAGGAAGCCAGAAAGAGCTGTTGACAGAAATTAGGATAGATTATTCTGAGCATGGAGGATAGACAGTGAAAATGCCCAGATTTAAGAGATGAATTTCTTATTTGAGGAACAGTGAAGAGGCCACTGACAATGGTTCACAGTGTATCTGAAGGGTCTATGATGTAAAAAGAGTGGAAATATGTGGAGGTGGGGTGTATTATGAAGGGCTTTGAATGCCAAACAAAGAATTTTAAAATTGATCTTGAATTTGATAAACAAGCAGACTATTGTAATAGTTTAAGCATGAGGTGATGAGGGCCTGCACTGGGTTAGTGACAATATCTGAGGAGAGAAGGGCTCACATGTGATAAATATTGTGAAGGTAAATTTAATAGGTCTTCACAATAAATGAGATATTGTGTTTGACAGAGAGTAAAGAAATGAAGATGACACCTAGGTTGCAAGACTAGATGACTGGGTGGATGATTACTTTAACAATAACAGGGAAGGAAAGGGGAGGGGTTTTTGTGCAGTGGTGGAGTAATGAATTCAGTTTTGACATGTTGAATTTAAGATGTCCATGCAATATCCAATTTGAGATGCCTGATAGTTAGTTGGATATTTAAGACTGGAAGTCAATAGAGAAGGTACAGCTAGATAAGATGATTTGAAAATCATCAGTATGGAGATGATAATTGAATTCATGGGAGCTGATAAAGGTCACCAGGGGAAATGGTATAGAAGCAACAAAAGAGGGGGAAAAGATAGATATGGTTAATGGATGTGACTTGGGTGAAGATCCAGCAGAGGAAATTGAGGAGTAGTTAGATTGTTAAGAGGAGAACCAGGAGAGAGTGAAGTAAGCATTTATTAAGTGCCTAGTATGTGTCAGATATTATGATAAGAACTTGGGATACAGAGAAAGGCAAAAGCTCTCAACGTAATAAAAGGATAGTGTCATGAGAGCTTAGAGAGAACAGTGTATAAAGGAGAAGATGGTGAATAACAGGGTTAAAGGCTGAAAAAGAGGCATAAAAGGGGAAGGGGTTGATAAAATGCAGTTAGATATGGCCGTTAAGAGTTGATTAGTATGGGCAGAGCCAAGATGGCGGAGTAAAAGCAGTGACTTGCTTGAATTCTCCCCCAAACCCCTCCAAATACCTGTAAAAAATGGCTCTAAACAAATTCTAAAGCAGCAGAACCCACAAAAAGACAGAGTGAAACAAATTTCCAGCCCAAGACAACCTGGATGGTTGATCGGGAAGGTATATTGTGCTGGGCTGGGAGAGGAACACAGTTTAACGTGGGTTCACAGGTCTCAGTGAACCTGGAGCAGGCCTCAGAGGACTGAATCATGGGCAGCTATGGCACTTTCCAGACTTCTCAACCCATGAACACCAAAGACAACTTAGAAGGTCAGTAGGAAAAGTCTGTGTCTGTGGTGAGAGAGAAGTGTGGGGTTCTAGTCTTGGTCCCTGAACGCAGCCTGTGTGGCTGCCTTGGGAGCTTCCAGCCCACAGACTGAGGGGAAATTGAGTGGCTGATCAGAGGGGGATTGTAGGGATCTCTCTGCTAATGCAGGATTCTCTTGCTTTGCTTGTGCTTGGATCTGGGTCAGTTCTAGATGGTGGTCCTGGGGCAAGGAAGAGTGCTGGCTTGATGGAGCTTGTAGTGGCTGTGGAGAGGAAATCCTCTTGACAGTTCCAAGACTGAAGAGAGTGCTTGTGGTCACTCATAGACCAGAGCATAGGCCAGGAAAGGACTAAACACCTCGCCCTTGATCATAACCCCTTGGAAGAACTGAAAACTTACAGGTCCCTAGAAGTATCTCTGAAAACAGTTGCACAAAACCCCCTAAGCTTGGGACAGTACATTTGCCACACTGGAAACAGACCGCTACCTTAACAAAGAGTTTATAACTCAAGTAACTGGCTGGAATTTTGAGCAAGCAGTGCAAAAAGAGTCAGACCATAGAATCTTACTTTGGTGACAAAGAAGATCAAAACATACAACCAGAAGAAAAGAACAAAATCAAAGGTCCTACATCCAAAGCCTCCAAGAAAAATATGAATTGGTCCGAAGCCAAGGAAGAGCTCAAAAAGGATTTTGAGAAGCAAGTAAGAGAAATAGAGGAAAAACTGAGAGTGATGCAAGTAAATCATGAAAAACAAGTCAACAGCTTGTGAAAGGAGACCCAAAAAAATACTGAAGAAAATAACACCTTAAAAAATGGCCTAATCCAAATGGCAAAAGAGGTCCAAAAAGCCAATGAGGAGAAGAATGTCCTTAAAAGCAAACTTAGCCAGATGGAAAAGGAAGTCCAAAAGCTTACTGAAGAAAAAACTTCCTTAAAAATTAGAATGGAGCAATTGGAAGCTAGTGACTTTATGAGAAATCAAGATACTGTAAAACAAATTCAAAAGAATGAAAAAAAAAAGAAAACAATGTGAAATATCTTATTGGAAAAACAACTGACGTGGAAAATAGATCCAGGAAAGAGAATTTAAAAATGATTGGACTATCTGAAAGCCATGATCAAAAAAAGAGCCTAGACATCATCTTTCAAGAAATTATCAAGGAAAACTGTCCTGATATTTTAGAACCAGAGGGCAAAATAGAAATTGAAAGAATCCACCGATCACCTCCTGAAAGAGATCCCCAAAGGAAAACTCCAAGGAACATTGTAGCCAAATTCCAGAGTTCCCAGGTCAAGGAGAAAATATTGCAAGCAGCCAGAAAGAAACAATACAAGTATTGTGGAAACAAAATCAGGATAACACAAGATTTAGCAGCTTCTATATTAAGGGACCACAGGGCTTGGGATATAATATTCTGGAGGGCAAAGGAAATAGAATCACCTACTCAGCAAGACTGAATATAATCCTTCAGGGGAAAAAATGAACATTGAGTGAAATAGAGTACTTTCAAGCATTCTTGATGAAAAGACCAGAGCTGAATAGAAAATTTGACTTTCAAATACAAGACTCAAGTGGGACATGAAGAGGTAAACAGGAAAGAAATATCATCAGAGACTTATTAAGTTTGAACTGTTTACATTCTGCATGGAAAGATGATATTTGTAACTCATGAGACCTTTGTCCTTATTAGTGTAGTTGGAGGGAGAAAAATTATATGTGTGTGTGTGTGTGTATAAAATATAGATATATTAAATATAGATATATTAGATATAGAGATAGATACATACATAGATAGATAGATAGATAGATAGATAGGTAGATAGGTAGATAGATAGATAGATAGATGGCACAAGGTGAGTTGAAGAAGAAGGGGTGATATCTGGAGAATAAAATTAAGGAGTGAGAGGATTATACTGGGAGAAGGAGACAAGGAGAGGTAGAATGGGGTAAATTATCTCACATAAAACACACAAGAAAAGGCTTTTACAGAGAAGGGGAAATGAGGGAAGGTAAGAGGGAATGAGTGAATCTCATTCTCATAAGATTTTGCTTGAGGAGGGAATAACATACACACTCAATTGGGTATGGAAATCTATCTTACCCTACAGGAAAATAGGGAGGGGAAGGGGCCAAGAGAACAGGAGGATGATGAGGGGAGGGCATATTAGGAGAGGAGGCAAACAGAAGCAAACACTTCTAAGGACTGACAGGGTCAAAAGAGAGAATAGAATAAATGGGGGGTGGGATAGGATGAAGAGAAATATTGTTAGTTTTTCACAACATGACTACTATGGAAATGTTTTGCATGACTACACATGTATAATCTGTATTGAGTTGTGTGCCTTCTCAATGAGGGTGGGTGGGGAGTGATGAAGGGAGAAAATTTGGAACCCAAAATTTTAAAAACAAAAGTTTAAAAAAAATTGTTTTCATATGCAACTGGAAAATAAGATATATAGGAAATGGGGTATAGAGATCTATCCTGCCCTACAGAAAAATTGAGGGGGAAGGGGATAAGAGAAGACTTAAAGATACCCAAATTAACTTCAAAGGACATATGAAGAAAGATGCTATCTGCATCCAGAGAAAAGATTGATAAATAGAAGTATGTATAGAATAATTTTACATATAGATATGTATAACTATTTCTGTCTAATGGCAACCATCTCTAGGGAGGGCTGGGAAGGGAATGGGGAAAAAAAGAAATTTGCATGATAATTTTGTTGTGTATTTGAAAGGGATGGCAAGTTGTACATAGCAGATTAACAGTTTCATATGCAATCATATTTTTTATTGGACTATTCTATGGAAATGCTTGTTTTATTCCATAAATTAAAATAAAATTTAAAAAAATATTGACAGTTTCATATATCATCCCCTTTTTTATTTTCTTTGTTTTGAAATATTTGTGATTATTGGTGATAGTTAAGTTCAAAATAAAATATGGTGCTATGGCCTTATTGTCCAATTTTCTCAGTGCTAAGCAACCTACACCTTTCCAAAGAATTGTTGGGTAATCTGAAAGGTCTGTGAGAATCTCTTTTTTCTGACATTGGATCAATTCTCCATTGGTTATATCCCTGACAATTTGTTTGAGAGGGGCCTAGAGACTAGCATCCCCAGTTCCATTTAACAGCTTTACTTTAATTCCCTTTAGCAAAGGCAAATTTAGTTCAAGATTTAACAAGAAAAAATGTACAAATATTTTCCATGACACCTGGTATCATAATGTCCTCTCTAAACCAGTTAGGCATTTTGCAGGGAGGAGAATTAGGGTCCTAGTTTAGCTCAGTTCCTATATAGCACTGGTCCCATCAAGTTCATATCCTGCCAGATAAATCCTTTTCCTGAGTTGAAGACCCAATGTCACTCCCTAAGATTGATCCTCACTCCTCACTGAATCAATGGTTGCAAACCTACCCTGCAGGAGACTTTATTTCTCGTACCTAGAATGAAAAAGAATGAATAAAAAAAACAGTGACCTAGGTCAATTTCTCTGGGGGCCTCAGAGATGTAAAAGTGCCCTGAGGCCTTTCCGTTTACAGGAGTCTCTTAACATAGGCAACCTACCAGCAGAGTCCAGCCAAATACAATGAGGTAAAAACAACAAAGAGGAAGTAACTGAAATTGACAGACTTTTTGAATGACACCAAAGCCAATGAGATAGCCACCCTTCACTATATGGTTAGCCAACTAGAACCAGTTACCAAATATATCCACAAATGCTTCAGTCTCTCTAAAAATCTTCCTTGCACGTATAACACTATTTTGGCCGTTCAAGAAGTGAAGGCCAGGTATATTAGATTTCACCTCCTCCTCCATAGTTCTCTGGTAATCTCAAGGGAGATTTTGGAGTTTCTAGGGCCTAGAAACCTAGAACCTGTGGCCTCAAGGCCACATGTGGCCTTCTAGACCTTGGTGGGACCTTTTGACTGAGTCCAAGTTTTACAGAATTAATTCTTTGTTTAAAGGGATTTGTTCTGTGAAGTTTCAATTCAATCAAAGCGCCACACTTGAGGAACTAGAAGGCCACACGTGGCCTCTAGGCTGCAGGTTTCTTACCCCTGTTCTAGACTTTCTGACAATCGTCATACCCTCACTTGTGGTATTCTGTCAATTGTAGGGGATGGTCCCTTACATTTCATGTAGCCACTAAAAATTAAATTAGCTCTTATAAAGCAATATTTACTTGAAAAGATATAATCATAGATATACAAACTTATTTTCCTTACATGGAGGACATTTAATCTGCTTTCCCATGTTTGCCACCTCAGTCTCTGAGGAGGGGAAGAGGATTGGGTATATAGTTTAGTTCAATTCCTATAGAGCACAATCCCAGTTCCAAGTCCAAAACTCAGCTTAGGCTTGAGTTCCTGGTACCCTGACTTCTTTGGGTTTCCTTGCTGGGATGGCTAATTGTACCATCCCACCTGCAGTTCTGGTTTTAACATTGTCATGGCTTGAACTCCTATTGGAAATCATCACCAGGACTTGAAACTGAGTTGGACAAATGACAGAACAGAACCAAACTGGGATTTTTTTTCTTAGAGCAAGGGGTAAAGAAGGGTACAAAAGAAGAAAGACTTTAATCTCTCACAAGTTAAGTTCATGGAGTCTGTGCTATGGACACATCAGGAACAAGAGTTTAGGAAAGAGTATTAGCCAGGAAGAGAGAGATTGTCTCAGTATGCCCAGTTTTAAAGATACAGCACGGCCAATTCTCTACTTGAGAAAAGACCTAAAGAATCTCCATGTTAGGCAACTGGGCATGCTCAGGGAAGTCCTTTTAGGGGTACCTCAATGTTATGTGATTGGTCATTCTTTAAAGGCTTCCTTACACACATCATCAATGATTCTTCCAGAAGTAGCTCCTAGAGTCCCTCACATAGAGAGACTCCATCTGCTCCCTAGGTGACCTCCACTTGGAGAAGTCAATCTATAATTTTATGGAGTCTGTGCATATGCCAAAACACTGTTACAATAACAAAAGGAGAAAAGGAAACAAAGTAAAGATAAAAGTGTTTAAAATCCTTAATTTTATTCCTTTCCTTACCAGCTACAAGTTAGGAAAGATGGCCTCTAAGGTATCTTTAGATTCCAAGATGCTTTGCTTCTGTGGTTATATAATTTGACAAGAAGGGACATGGTTAGCATAATGGAAATAGTCAGTTCTGAAGAGTATCTTCATACTGCATTAATTATTAATAATTTAGAAAAACAGACTTGTTTCAAAAAGGATATTTGATGCATATGACAGTTAAATACAAGAGAGTTTTGACTATCTAACTAGTGATTAAATTTAGGATGTTATTGACGTTTGGTTCCATAATTCTAATACAGTAAAATGTTTTTAATTTGATATGGGTTTAATCAAGTACTATTATTCCCTAACCAACTCTATACTATATATTCCTTAATCAAAATATCAGATTATTTAAACCCAATTAATTTAAAGTCCATTTTAGTAATCCATTATGTTTAATCAAATGCGGGCTTATTGCATTCTGTCTACAGAAGGTTCCTTGGGTACAGAAAGAGCAGAAAAGATACATACATACATACATAAATACATACACACACACATTTATCAATATGTGTGTATCTATGTACACACACATATATACACATATGCATATGTGTATACATATACACATATATGTATATATATTTCTCAGCATTTGGTGGATTTCACATTGAATATCATACATGCATATATATGTGCATTATTAATTGTACAAGAGATGGCAGTGAATAGAAACTAGGAGTAACTCAAAGGAGGACAGAGTAAGAGAAAGCTATACATCTTACAGAATTCAGACCTGTCATCAGTACTTAAGGGCAACTTCAATAGAATACTGTCACTTGATTTATGATGTTTACGGCAAAGAGTACTCATCATTCTCTGGAAAGTATTCCTTGCATATAGTGTTACTAATGTTATTTCCCAGTCTCTCTTAACCCTGACCTTATTTTCCTACCCTGCTAAGTATTTTAATATGGTAAGCTTTGGAGTATCTGAAAATGACATCTAATTGAATGCTTAAGGTTGTGTCTATAGCATTTCAAGGCAATAATTTTGATTGCTTTTGTTGGGTTTTAAGCAGTTGATTTGAAATCTTGTCTACATGGCTTGAAAGATCAGGCCTAACAAGCATTATCATTGAAAATCAGTATGTATGTGGTGTATATGTGTGTGTATATTGCATATTTGTGATAAACATAAAGTCTCCTTGGTCTGCTCTAGCTGGAGCACAGACTAGTGAGTACTGAATGTAGACCCTGGTTACTTCCAGTAAAATACGTGCACATCACTGAAAAAACTTATCACTTTGGGATGATGAGTCAAACCTCAGGTAGTTCCTTAGTTCCTCACCACTCAACTTCTTAAACAGAAAAGGTTGTGCTTGAGGCTGGAAACTTCTATTCCCAGATCACTGATTAGTCACTTAAACTGAGGAAAGGAACAAAGCAAAAGAGACATATCCAGAAACATAAGATAGAGTTTCAAGTTCACCAAAGCAACGTGTGTGCTTTAGCTGTCATGTTGCTGGTACAGAGAAAGGACAAAAGCCTTCTTTATCCACCCCCCCTCCAGGGAGAGGCTCAAATTATGTGGTATCTGATATCTGTTAATGGAGCCAATCATTCTTCAACCAATGGGAATTGGGGAAGCCTTCTCCAACTCCTATTAATTCCTCTGTCCTTGCTTTGTCAATTATCTCCTTTTTATCCTGCATATTACTTATTTTGTATACATTTGTTTGCATGATGTGTCCCCAATTTAACCACAAGATTGGCTTGTCTTTTTGTCTCTTTTTGTATCCCAAGTGCTTATCACAGTGTCCAGTATATAGTAGGTACTTAATAAATGTTTATTGATTTATGGCTTGATTTTGTCCTTTCTAATTTGGCCAAGGGGGATAGATATATTAGAAGACAGAAAGATAGAAATGATGTGTATATGTGTGTATGTATATATATATATATGTATATATGCATGAATATATTCATATATACACACATACATATATGGATATATACATATACACAAATATATGTGCATGTATGTATATATACTATATATATACACACTTACATATATACAAATTTTTTATACTTCATAAGGAACTTTCCCCACAATATCCCAAAATGGTATGTAGTACAAGTATTAACCCCTTGTTTAAAATGAGGAGAATGAAATTCTCTTTCCAAATCTTCAGTTTGTTTTGATATACTAAAGAGAGAAGAATTAAAATCAGCAGAAATAAAAGAAATAAAAGGAAAAACATATAATAAATAACGGGAGACTGAGATGAGTTGATGGGAATGGGGCCTTCTTACAAAATAATTAAGCTAGACTAAGTGAAAAGAGATAGCACTATGTTTACAATGTAAGAAGAAAAATAAAAATGCAATTTGAAAAAATGCAGGAAAATGTTGGGAAATATAAATCTAACATTCGTAACTTTAAATGTGAATGGATTAAACAATCCAATAAAATTTAAAAGAGTTGACAAGTTGTACAAGAAAAGAAAACTCCACAAACTTTTGTTTTTAAGAAACATTCTAAAAATAAAGACATAGAGAATAAAATTGATGCTCAAAAACCAAAAAAAAAACTTTACAGCAAATGTATCTAAAAAAATAAGCATTGCAAATCATGCTACCTAACAAAACAGTAGCAATTATTTTAAATATATGTGTGTGTGTGTGTATATATATATATAGAGAGAGAGAGAGACAGACAGACAGACAGACAGACAGAGACAGAGAGAGAGAGACAGAGAGATAGACAGAGACAGAGAGACACATAAGCAAGGAAACTTTTATGTTGAAAGGAAGCATAGACAAAAGACTGGTATCAGTATTAAACTTACATGTTCCAAATGCCTTGGCATCTAAACTCATAAAGAAAACACTAACTAAGGCACAGGAATAGATTGATGATAACCTAAAAGTGTCAGGAAACTCTAACAAAAAAGTAAATAAAATGGAAAATAGAGAATTGAACAAACTTCTGCATAAAGTAGAGAGAAAAGACTTATGTCATCTTCTAAGTGGGAATGCAAAAGAGTATATCTGTTTACTATAATGTGGAACTTCAAAATGATCATATATTAAGATAGAGATATTTCAAACAAATTTTAAAAGGTACAACTATGAAATATATATTTTACAGATCTTAATGCAATAATAACAGTCATTGGTTCAAGGACTACAGACAAAAGACACAGACCCAAATGGCTATTAGATTGAAATTTTAAATCATAATATATTTAGGTATTTCCTAAGTCTTTGCCATCTTTTATTTCTTTTTCTGAACTATGCTATTCCGCATATTTCTCTCCATTCTGGGCTCCTCCCACCACACACACACACACACACACACACACCCCTTTATGGTATTGAAGTCACAATGTATCAGAGTGAGTATATGTTGATTTCTTTGGGAGTATTATCCAACTCTTCATATCTATCACTCTATTACTTCCTTCTTAGCAACTGATGTTATATGAGCTGCAATTATTTTCTTGGTGGTCATTCTGTAAATTCTTATTCATATTACAATATCCATTGAATAAATATTCCATGTAATAATGATTCTTATTGCTTTGGGGCATATGATAAATTTCACTCCAACAACTTTCTTCTTCTGATTTTGATTGCATCTACAATGTCCTCCAACAATACAATCACTCATTGAGCATTGGACAAGCACCAAACTTTTAGAGCGTCAGTAGTCAGATTAAATGTGTAGATAGCCTAAAATCTGTGTTATTCTTAGTATGGTCTCCACTCCCTCCCCAATCTGTCTTTCCTACCACTCTACCACAATCACAAAAGTAGAAGCAATTGAGGGTCATTTTTAATTTTTCTGTGGGTTTAATTTTTCATGGGTTTCCATAGCAAACAAATTCGTCACCAAGGGGCTAGCCTACTGGTGTTAAACCTTTCTGTCCTTAGCTATGTTGGTCCTTGAAAAACAGACTTGGTCTGTTGCCAGGGCCATACTTGAATCTTTTCCAGCTTGGTAGAATCTGGCAGGATTGAGGATATCATTGACAATAAATGTATTAAGTCCTTGCCTGTAAGTGTTAAGATCTATTTCTAATTTTAAAAATGTTTCAATAATTTAAAGTATAATTATATCTAGGCATGTCATGTGATAGAGTAGAATAAAGAAATTATCCAGATAATTTCAGTAAAAAAGTATAGCCAAATATGTTGGACCTATACATTCATTTAGAAGTGAAACTCAGATCTCTATTTGACATCTTTATAACATAATATATAATCCCTGGTTCCATATTATCTATAAATTTCAGGCCTGAATCATTTCATTAATTGCTCTATTTCTACAGTTTACTTGGCATATGGAGAATCTGCCCTAGAATGATTCAAAATCAGTCTGTGTCTCCAAAGTGAAGGGAATGTTTCCCAGACTATTATTCCACAGAATCTTGGTGTGCTACATGATATGAACAAGAAAATTTCCACATTATGCTTTTCTTGATGTTCAACAACAAGATTCTAATTGCTTTCCGTGTTCTCCTCCATAAAATGTTAAATCTCAAAAATCAAAGATATAGATATAGATATAGATATAGATATAGATATAGATATAGATATA